>NC_140021.1:16269089-16541786 GCF_964263955.1 Coregonus lavaretus | reverse complement strand
GAGACTATGTGTTCAGGCCAGGGTCACTGTTAAGCTATCTCCTCTGCCCTCTCCTGTCCCTCTCTCTCTCTCTCTGCCGCTATTTCGGAGGCTTGGCATAGTGGCATACCCCCACTGGGCGGCCAGATGATCAAAGCCCTAAAGCTCAGTCCTCCTGAGCACCCAGGCCCTGTCACATAACCCACATTCCCACAATCCTCTTCTCTCCCTAGCCGGTTATTATGTCTGTAATAAATGCAAACCCTCTCCTCGGCCCTCTCTCACACTGACATTTCATCTGGTGACAATGGATAATATCTTTACACCACATGGCTCCTTTCACTCCACATCCTGAGATGCTGTCGCCGGATTCGTCGGGTGGGCAGGCGGTTTTATTTAAGCTACATCCAGAATGTAACATTAGCCTCTTGCAGGAACAAACACTTCTCATGTTAGAGTTGACCTAGGCCTTGTCCCATAGTATAATCTTATGGTATAACATGATTTAAATGTGTATATACACTGTAGATAAAGTTATTATATGTGTATTATGGTAAGTATATAAATATAGTATTACTGAGCTGAGGTGTATTGTCAAAACACTGTTGGACAGAGAAGATACGGTCTAAATGGATCTGAGAGCTTGTATTATAGCCCCTAAGTGATAGAAGAGGCACCATGGGTTTTGTTCATTGTTTTTGCTCCTTTATTGATCGTCTGAATGATATAACCCTAACACTCTCAGTATGTGGCTGGTCTGAAAGGGCCAGGAGAGACCTGAAGAATCAATGGGCTGGGTGACCCAGGAGAGGGTTAGGATGAGGGGGATCAGATCAGACGGCCAGAGGGCATCAGCTGTGTACAACTGAGGGGCAAAGCAGTGGAATGGAAAGCATACAAACATGGAAATAGAGGGGGGAGGGGGGGGGAGTATCCCACATGAGTATCCCACATGAGTATCCCACATGAGTATCCCACATGAGTATCCTGGGAGCAAACACCATATTAAAAAAAGGTTACCATGGTTTCACTGAGTAACATATTTTATTAAACAGTCCTATCTTAAACCTAATGGCATCCATTCATAAGGTCACTGCCCTGAGCCATGCAATAACTGATCAGACTATATGCCCCCTACCGGTCTCTCTCAGACCTTTAACTCTGGCCTTTTTCATGAGTCATGGTTGCAGTGTTATAACCGTCTCAGTATTTCTGGGCAGTCCTCCAGCGTCAGAAGACAGACAGCGTCAGTCAAGTTTTCAAAACAACATGAGTGTGATGCTGGGGGAGAATAAGAAAACCACGGTAAGGAAATGGTTCATCTTGTGTGCTAATGAACTCATATTGTTTGGAATGTATGACGTACAGTACAGAGGCCGGTATGGTCAACTGTCTGTTACATTTCTTAGTTGATTCATATATTTTGTATTACAGCCATGTTAAATATTGTTATTTTTCTTGCCAGTATAGTACGTAGTACTAATGTTTTCAATTTCAATTATTCAAAATGCAAATTTTGTCATCCAGTACAAGAGAAACTGAGAAAAACTGAAAATATTTCAAGAGAAAAGCATGATAAGCCATTTTAACCGCTAATTCTGTTTCTATTGGACTAAATGACACAGATGGCTTCGACTGTGGCAGAGAGAGCCATTGGGGCTATCATTGGAGCAGCTGTGGCAGACGCAGCAGGTAATTTCATGGGACTGATATATTTTCATTAACAGCAATATCCCAATAAGATACTGCAGCACTGGCTCAAACATAGCTCTGATGTAATGTCTTGGTGTCAATCAGTATGAGACATCTGCACAGCTGCACATCTGCCACTGATGATATGGAGAGTATAAAAGGGTGTTACCCTACACTGACTTCTCAACAAAGTTAAACAACAGTGTTATAAAATCAATAATGTTCTATTAGAATGAAAGTACATATAACCAATGTCATATGGATTGATTAACATTGCACTCTTGCTATATGTAATATTACAAGCCATATACATACAGTATGGCAATTAATGATCTGGACAGTCCACTGGCCGTAAAAACGTTCGAGAATTGGAAAGTGTCCAATATCATTATCTCTAATAACCACAATACATAACGCATACTGAAGACTGAATATTATGACAGGGAAGTGGAGTGGAACCAAGCTGATGAAACACCTATTTATGGTTGTAGATACTTTATAATACATCCACAGGAAATAAGGGTTAAAGACTATAACAATGACTCAATACATACAACTAAGGCTACACTATCAGTCCAGTAACTTTCTATTTTCTATGTACCCCACCCTAACAGCCCAGCCCATGCATTGGATTTACAACCCAGAGCGACTGAAGGAGGTTCTGTCAGATCTGGAACCGTGTCCAGAGTTCCGCCCTCAGTCTGCTAACCCGTTCTACCGCAGAGAGACCGGAGAGCAGAGTTGCTATGGAGACCAGGCCTACGTACTGCTAGAGTCGCTCAGCCAATGTGGAGGTAGCATACTGACCCCCAATAGGACAAATATCCAATGGCCTAATGTCTTGCTAAATAAAGAACATGTCGACTTTGTTTTATCGTGTTCACTCCATGAATGATATAGTATATATTAATATGCTCTATGTGTTTGTTGGTATTCACTAGATGTGAACGTGGAGGACTTGACCAAGCGCATCTACAAGTTCTTTGGCCCAGACACTGTGTATGATCTTCCTCTCAATAACCCATACAGACAAAAGAACGGTAGGCAACCAATCAGCAGTCATTTCCTGTGTGTGTATAAACTGTTGCTTTTCTGTGCCCCATCATCTGACCAAAGACAAGAGAAACAGTATAAAAAAATGATAATAATTTTATAGACATCTGGTCCCATAGAGGGGTAGAGGGGTAGAGTGGTACTGTGTTCTGTCAGTTTTTGATAACACCGAGTTCTGTTTTCCCCTTTGGTAACTTATCCCCTTCTGAAAAAACTGTTCCGGACAATGACACTTTCCTATCATGAAGCCAGGGTTTTTAAACTATTCTCCACAGTATGGTTATTCAGCTGTTTATGAACATGTATATTTTTTTCAGTCAGCTAAAGCTGTTCACTCTCAATTGAAATGTTAAGGTCCTAAAGCTGTCCTCCCCATCGATGGCCCTTGGAGACACGCAAGCCTCAAAGCCTTCATGAGGAACGTGGATGCAGGCAAAGAAGAGACAGGTACAGTAACATACAGATCACCAGCTGAAAGGAAGCACGTCTGTCCTGGGTTAATTTATTATGAGTTACATTTAGACAAAACCTGTTTGAAAAAAGTACAAGCCGTCAAATCGTTGATTCCTTCTGTCCTTGATTCCTCAACTCCTCACCTCCCTCTCAAGGCGCATTGGAGGATGGGCTCTAAGGTCCCTCCCCTTAGACCTCCTCCTCCAATGAGCTTTGAGAGGAAGGTGAGGAATTGAGGGAAGCAAAGATTTTACTTTTTCGCTCTCCATTTCAGGATGTGATGTGGACTGTCAGATGGACGGGGTCACCAAGATGGCTCCCGTTGTGGCGATGTTCGCTGGGAAGCCGGAGATGTTGGAGAAGGTGGAGACGGCCATACGTGTCACCCAGAACAACGATATGTGTGTGGCAATGACACTGGCTGCAGCAAGGTACTGTAGACCTATAGAGCAGAAAATGGCTCTTAATGCATAAAGGCCTCATAAATTGTGTAATTTATCTCATTACTCACACCCATTAACATGCTTCATAACACAATCAATGCTATATTGACTATGGTTATGGTAGGTACAATTTATGAAATTATGCCATATCTACACTGAGCAAAAAATATAAACACAACATGTAAAGAGTTGGTCCCATGTTTCTTGAGCCGAAATAAAATATCCAAGAAATGTTCCATTCGCACAAAAAAGCTTATATCTCTCAAATTTTGAGTACAAATGTGTTTACATCCCTGTTAGTGAGCATTTATCCTTTGCCAAGATAATCCATCCACCTGACAGGTGTGGTATATCAAGAAGCTGATTAAACAGCATGATCATTACACAGGTGCACCTTGTGCAGTAAAAGGCCACTCTAAAATTTGCAGTTTTGTCACACAACACAATGCCACAGATGTCTCAAGTTTTGAGGGAGTGTGCAATTGGCATGCTGACTGCAGGAATGTCCACCAGAGCTGTTGCCAAATAATTTAATGTTAATTTATCTTCCATAAACCGCCTCCAACATCGTTTTAGACAATTTGGCAGTACGTCCAACTGGCCTCACAACCACAGACCACGTGTATGGCGTCGTGTGGGTGAGCGGTTTGCTGATGTCAGCATTGTGAACAGAGTGCCGCATGGTGGCGGTGGGGTTATGGTGTGGGCAGGCATAAGCTATGGACAATGAACACAATTGCATTTTATCAATGTCAATTTGAAAGCACAGAGATACTCTGACGAGATCCTGAGGCCCATTGTCGTGCCATTCATCTGCCATCACCTCATTTTCCGCATGATAATGCATGGCACCATGTCGCAAGGATCTGTACACAATTCCTGGAAGCTGAAATTGTCCCAGTTCTTCCATGGCCTGCATACTCACCAGACATGTCACCCATTGAGCACATTTGGGATGCTCTGGATCGATGTGTACGACAGCGTGTTCCAGTTCCCGCCAATATCCAGCAACTTCGCACAGCCATTTAAGAGGAGTGGGACAGCATTTCACAGGCCACAATCAACAGCCTCATCAACTCTATGCGAACGAGATGTGTCGAGCTGCATGAGGCAAATGGTGGTCACACCAGAGACTGACTGGTTTTCTGATCCACGCCCCTACCTTCTTTTTTTAAGGTATCTGTGACCAACAGATGCATATCTGTATTCCCAGTCATAGATTAGGGCCTAATCAATTTATTTCAATTGTCTGATTTGCTTATATGAACTGTAACTCAGTAAAATCTTTGAAATTGTTGCATGTTGCGTTTATATTTTTGTTCAGTATACATTTCTTGACAGGTTCCTGGAGCATTTCATCCTGAATGGTTCTGACCCCAATGCTCTGGACTCAGTGTTGGCCCAGCTCAACGACCCAAACAGAAACAACCCTCAGGATCTGGACAGGGCTGTTATTGGTACGACTCTAATGCCACTCCCGCTTGTAAACATTCACCATCTTTCTGCTCATGCATTATTAGGGCTTCATCCCAAAAGGCACCCTATTCCATATGTACTGCCCCCCTTTGGACCAGGGCTCATAGAGCTCTGGTCAAAAGTAGTGCACTATTTTGGGAATAGGGTGCCATTTGATGTGCAGCCTTGGTGATAAGGATAGAGATAGGATGTACATCTCAACTGATTTATTTTAATAATTTCCTATGAGCGCAAGATCATACATATTGTATATTATCTATTAATACAATGGTGGGAACAGCCGAATCTCAGCAAGTCAAAACCTAAAAGGTAACACAAGACTGTAAAATGTAAATGTAAATAAAATCTTGAGTGGCAGGTTAATGAAGGAAATATAATTTCCCCCAAGGTATGGTAATAAATAATGCATATTGGAATTGTTAAATGTTGCATTTCACTCTGCCTTTCATCATTGCAGCACATATTTATCAGGTGAAGGACAACTTAGCCAAGCATTCCCCAGAGCTGATACCTGCTGTGTTCACTAACACATGAGGTAGGTCCCACACACACACACTAGGTAGGTGGTGTCGCCAGCACGGCTGTGGCAGCAGCAGGGTCCAGTCTGTCGACTTGGCACCGTAACCACACCATCCCAGTCAGCACATCCGTTAGCTAGTTAGTTAGTTAGCCCTGGTCTAAGAAGGTGCTTTCTTTCTCTGTAGTCTTTGATCATTAATGAACCTGTCCTTTTATTTCCCTCCCGTCTGAAGTGGGAGACGGGACCTCCTGCACCTTTGAAGCTAAAACACATGTTAGGATGTGTGTAACTAATGTTGGTGTATTCCCCCCTTCCCTTCTCAATTCAAAAGGATTTATTGACATGGAAAATATAACCACATACATCGCCCAAGAAAACTTAAGAAATATATTGAATCATTGATGACATGAATAAATAGTATGAAGACAATTACTTCTCTGTATCTCCCTCTTGGTCCTTATCTGTGTCTGTGGTTCCTATCCCCAGCCTTGCCAGGTGCATTCCAGGGAGCGCTACACGGGGTCCTGACACTGAGCCAGCTGGAGGAGGCAGTCAGGGGAACCATGCGCTGCGGGGGATGCACCGCCAGTAGGGCCTCATTCATAGGGGCCTGTTTTGGAGCACAGGTTGGAGCGAAACCCTACATTTACATTTTGGTCATTTAGCAGGCGTTCTTATCCAGAGCAACTTACAGTCAGTTATACTGTATGGCCCATGCAAATATTATCAAAATATAGAACTTTTATTAATCAGAAGTAGCTAGCTAGTATTTCAAGTAGCTCGTATTTACATAGTTGTTACATGGCCATTCGATTGTAAGACATTCCACACAGTCGGATATTCAAATCTAATCATTCAAGTTATTTGTTCTATAAGTAAACCTTCATCCAATTTATAAACGTCGACTATAGGTTGTAGCCTATATAATGAGTAAGCAATAAAAACACTTTTATTGAAATTTGTATTGGTCTATCTGGATCCCCTGTCCATAGTTTCAGCCTGGGTAATGAGTTTGACCTCGGATGGATTGCTTTGTGTCTGCTCTGAAGGCTCAGCATTTTATATACTGTAGTCTTTATCTGTTCCTCCTGCCTTGTCTTTCCAGACTGGTCTTCAGGGAATCCCAGAGTCTTGGAAGAACAGGACCCTCAGATATCCTATGCTGCTGGGACTGGCTAAGAGAGTTGTAGACTCACAGCAAGCCTAAATTTGGCACATCGCTTTAAAGGCAGTTATGCAAATGTATATTACTAAATTAGTGTCTTCCTAAGGCTGATTTAACATAACCAGTCCAACATATTATTAGGGAATATGAATTATGTATTGGTGATGTAATTTATTTTACAACTGCTTTGTAAGGCCATTTTATAAAACAGTTGTACTTTGACAAAGCAGTTTATGAAAGTTACATTCTAAAGCAACATTTGATGGAAGTAACTTGAGCCTTGTTGCTCTGTCAAAGCTGCAGTATGTTGCAAAAGGATGAGTATATGAAATATGGAATATTCTTGTCATGTATACATTAGGATTAAAAGAGGAAGGATAATTGTGAACCATTTTTGAAGTAACTGAGTATGTAAAATGAATAAACACATCATATAAACTAAATGAGGAAAATTGCAAATAGCATTTGTGTGTTGCAGTGTTTGCATGTATAGGAAATTATTAACTTATCACATAATGCAGTTGTTTACTTCACCTTAGCTACAGCTCTGAAATACTGTCTCAACGGTTTTGGGTGGTGTTTGAGTTTAAATAACCTCTGCTCCGGTTAGAGAAACTGAGGGCTTGCAATAATTTGAAGAACAGAAACGTATTTTGCGAAAGAGGAAATGAATTTCAGCAGGTTTCAATACTCTCTCTATCTCTCTCTCTCTCTCTCTGGCACGGGTTCTGTTGAAGTGAAATAACAGAGACACAAAGATTTACCGTGCTGAAACAACTGAAGGGACTGCAACTTATCCCTCCCTCAAAGGAGTTAGTCTGTTTTCTTAAAACTGCTGACTTCCATATTACCATGTTCTCAATTTCTCCTCTGACGATTTTGAATATACTCTATGCAAAAATGAAGCCAATATCTTAATATCTTTGACATGGAGTGCGGTTATGAAAACAGGAATATAAGATGTAATGCAGTGTAAATCCTTTCATTGGTTTCATAGCCTGGCTATAAGATGTGGTGAAAGTTGACTACTAGACGTTATAATTTAGGGCAGTGTGACTGAATTACATTATATGCACTTGTAAAATCATAGATAGTGACTTTGCTAACATCGACTATTACTTATTTATATGGCTGGCATAATTTAAAACAGCAGCATTGCTCTCTCTAACCGGAGGCCATGGTTAGTCAGATCAGCATTCAAAACTACAACCTGTTAATGGCTTATTAAGTTTGCTTAAACTGCGTAGGCCTACATTACAAGAGTTCAGCCTTTAACAATGTTTAAATTGAAATCTGTATAAGAGTTGGATAACCATAGGAGACTCAATACCTATGTGTAATGACAAAATAGTGACAGCACATTCTATTTTTAGGCTACTTCTTCTTTATATTTTTCTCTGGTATTGTTTTGTATGTTCACTAGGTGTGTTATGGTAAACTCACTGCTAGTCATCAGTAAACTGAGGCAACACAACACAGCCCTTCCAACAGGAGGAACATCAGTGTATCAATGTGTGTCTATGAGTAATGAGGGGAAGTAATTTGATCCCTCTCACCTACTTCCCCTTACACAGCAGGCACCACAGCAGGTAACCGGCTGTATCGGAGATAATTGTATCCAGACCTTCAAGGTGTCTTATTTTTTATTTTTATTTTATCTGGTCCGTGCACTGTTTTGCAGCATTTCTACAATGACGTGAGAGAATACAGAAATACACTACGGAAAAAGAAGGAACAGCATGTCAGAAATCAGCTCAATGTAATTGAAGAATCCATAGACTCTAACCACTTCTGGGAAAATTGGAAAACACTAAACAAACAACAACACGAAGAGCTATCTATCCAAAACGGAGATGTATGGGTAAATCACTTCTCCAATCTTTTTGGCCCTATAACAGAGAACAAACAGCAAAAAATATATACATGATCAAATGCAAATCTTCGAATCAACTATTAAAGACTACCAGAACCCACTGGATTCTCCAATTACATTGAATGAACTAAAGGACAAAATACAAACCCTCCAACCCAAAAAGTCCTGTGGTGTTGATGGTATCCTCAATGAAATGATAAAATATACAGACCACAAATTTCAATTAGCTATACTTAAACTCTTTAACATCATCCTTAGCTCTGTCATCTTCCCCAATATTTGGAACCAAGGACTGATCACCCCAATCCACAAAAGTGGAGACAAATTTGACCCCAATAACTACCGTGGGATATGCGTCAACAGCAACCTTGGGAAAATCCTCTGCATTATCATTGACAGCAGACTAGTTCATTTCCTCAGTGAAAACAATGTACTGAGCAAATGTCAAATTGGCTTTTTACCAAATTACCGTACGACAGACCACGTATTCACCCTGCACACCCTAATTGACAAACAAACAAAACAAAACAAAGGCAAAGTCTTCTCATGCTTTGTTGATTTCAAAAAAGTTTTTGACTCAATTTGGCATGAGGGTCTGCTATACAAATTGATGGAAAGTGGGGTTGGGGGAAAAACATACGACATTATAAAATCCATGTACACAAACAACAAGTGTGCGGTTAAAATTGGCAAAAAACACACACATTTCTTTCCACAGGGCCGTGGGGTGAGACAGGGATGCAGTTTAAGCCCCACCCTCTTCAACATATATATCAACGAATTGGCGAGGGCACTAGAACAGTCTGCAGCACCCGGCCTCACCCTACTAGAATCTGAAGTCAAATGTCTTCTGTTTGCTGATGATCTGGTGCTTCTGTCACCAACCAAGGAGGGCCTACAGCAGCACCTAGATCTTCTGCACAGATTCTGTCAGACCTGGGCCCTGACAGTAAATCTCAGTAAGACAAAAATAATGGTGTTCCAAAAAAGGTCCAGTTGCCAGGACCACAAATACAAATTCCATCTAGACACCGTTGCCCTAGAGCACACAAAAAACTATACATACCTCGGCCTAAACATCATCGCATCAGGTAACTTCCACAAAGCTGTGAACGATCTGAGAGACAAGGCAAGAAGGGCCTTCTATGCCATCAAAAGGAACATAAAATTTGACATACCAATTAGGATCTGGCTAAAAATACTTGAATCAGTTATAGAACCCATTGCCCTTTATGGTTCTGAGGTCTGGGGTCCGCTTACCAACCAAGAATTCACAAAATGGGACAAACACCAAATTGAGACTCTGCATGCAGAATTCTGCAAAAACATCCTCCGTGTACAACATAAAACACCAAATAATGCATGCAGAGCAGAATTAGGCCAATACCCGCTAATTATCAAAATCCAGAAAAGAGCCGTTAAATTCTATAACCACTTAAAAGGAAGCGATTCCCAAACCTTCCATAACAAAGCCATCACCTACAGAGAGATGAACTTGGAGAAGAGTCCCCTAAGTAAGCTTGTCCTGGGGCTCTGTTCACAAACACAAACAGACCCCACACAGCCCCAGGACAACAACAACAACAACAACACAATTAGACCCAACCAAATCATGAGAAAACAAAAAGAGAATTACTTGACACATTGGAAAGAACAAACAAAAAAACAGAGCAAACTAGAATGCTTTTTGGCCCTAAACAGAGAGTACACAGTGGCAGAATACCTGACCACTGTGACTGACCCAAACTTAAGGAAAGCTTTGACTATGTACAGACTCAGTGAGCATAGCCTTGCTATTGAGAAAGGCCGCCATAGGCAGACCTGGCTCTCAAGAGAAGACAGGCTATGTGCACACTTCCCACAAAATGAGGTGGAAACTGAGCTGCACTTCCTAACCTCCTGCCAAATGTATGACCATATTAGAGACACATATTTCCCTCAGATTACAGCGATCCACAAAGAATTTGAAAACAAACCCAATTTTGATAAACTCCCTTATCTACTGGGTGAAAAACCACAGTGTGCCATCACAGCTGCAAGATTTGTGACCTGTTGCCACAAGAAAAGGGCAACCAGTGAAGAACAAACACCATTGTAAATACAACCCATATTTATGTTTATTTATTTTCCCATTTGTACTTTAACTATTTGCACATTGTTACAACACTGTATATATACATAATATGACATTTGAAATGTCTTTATTCTTTTGAAACTTCTGAGTGTAATGTTTACTGTTAATATTTATTGTTTATTTCACTTTTGTTTACTATCTACTTCACTTGCTTTGGCAATGTTAACACACGTTTCCCATGCCAATAAAGCCCTTAAATTGAATGAGAGAGAGAGAGATGAGAGAGAGAGAGAGAGATGAGAGAGAGAGAGAGAGAGAGAGAGAGAGAGAAATATATCGTTCATCTGATGCATTGTGTTCAGTCAGTCTACACAAAGTGTTCAGATTACATTTCAAGCTCTGAGTTCCCTACAAAGTCAACTGATCTCAAGTTGTAACATCTGACATGGGGGAGTTTCCCTTTCCTGTCTCCCTGGCGACAGACATACTGTAGTGATGGTCTCCAGGCTTTATCAGCTGTGTGGCAGAAGGCCTCTGCTGTGCCAGCGTGTCAGAGAGAGGAGACCCCGCCCATATATAGAAGAGACTCTGCCCAGAGGTATGTGTGTAGGCTAGGCTTCAGATTCCACCACCAAACACTGTAAAAGATGAAAGGGGAAACAAAACAGCCGACTACAGCCCAGACCAGACTCACACTAATGAGAAACAGATCACACTCTGCATTGCATGGCCACTCTCTGCTTCACAGTGCAGGAGATTGTAGACTGATATCCTATCTACAGTATGTGTCATTTTGAACACTATGACTGAAAGTGACCACTGCAATGGTCTTGAGCAGTAGTTGAAGTAGTGAGCTGGTGCCGACCAACCGGCCTGCCCCCCTAATTGTTTGGTAATGAAGTAGCCTACCATCCAGCAGCTGTAAAATATGAACTAGTAAACAAACCACTGGCACCTTCTACATTTCACTTCAAGCGCTAGTCGTGACAGCACCAGAGAAATAATCTCTGACTGCTCAAATTAGAATGGCTAGGCTATAGCACAATGCATGTCACTGACTGTATATGAAAAAGTATGAAAATATATGCACTCACTACTGTAAGTCGCGCAGGATAAGAGCGTCTCCTAAATGACTAAAATGTAAATGTATACCCCATGCATTGAAAAGTGCCTCCACAACATCAAGACCCTCAGAACAATATTAAGAAGTAAAATCAGTGCAAAAGCTTAGCCCTGAACACATAGCGCTGGTTTCCAAGCGCAAGAATAAGGCTAGTCCTGGACTAAAAAGCGCTTTCAATGGATATGTTCCAATTAAGCATGTTTTTTAGGTTCACATTTAATATGGCCGAAGAGTGAAGGCAACAGCTGAAATCTGAGGCAAGTCTGACCCCTAGTGGTGACAAAAGGTTTTTAATAAACTCTGACAACACTGCCAGCTAGGCAGCCCCGCCTACTCTGTCAACGAACGCCACACATCGACAGTCGGAAAACTCCCTAAAACGAAACAGTCTCAGCTGCTTCTTGACTAAATCAAACCACGGGAAAGAGCTAGCTAGGAAAATATTAATTTGTTTACCATTCCGCTGTATGGATAAGTAATTTGCTAGCTTTTTGAGCACAAAGTGTAATCTACAACTAAACATGGATTTCAACGTCAAAAGGTTAGCAGCTGACGCCGGTACTTTATTCAGTCGTGCGGTTCAAGTAAGTTTACACATTTGTTGTTATTTTCTGACTTCAGATCTGTTGCGATCTTCACATTGTAGCTAGCTAACAATGTTGAGAGCGACGCATCAACTTTGGAAACTCTGCTGCTGTTTCAGGCCTGCTGCTATGGTTATATGCTATTGTTAGCTAGTTTGGAATGTTTCTCATATTTGGCTAAAGAAAGCAAATGATGTGTTTCATGTTAAAGTCTCTACTTCTACATTACTTACTTTATTTGATACACTTTAACAGCCAACTAACAAATACATGTTTTGTTTGACCAAAAGTTTAGAATAGTAAACTCAGCACATCCGGTCTAGCTTGGAATGGAGTAAACTATGCTGTGATTGGGTAAACTCTGGTCCAGGGCGTTACGTGCGGGTTGAGCCCTGCATCTTTCCATTTTGTTCAGTATACTTAGCACATAAAGAGAAAGGCGTATCACTCTAGCAACATTTTTACTTTGGTGACTAACGAAAGTATATTGAAGCCAGTCACTAAACAAAATCGGGGATTCTCGATTATTTTAAACATTAAATGTACTATGCGGGGATGAATGCTTTAGCAACACAGAATAAAACAATTAATACATTGCCCATGATGGTAGTGACTGCCCATTACTGCTTATCACTTAACATAACTTTAATAAAATATTTCAGTTGTTGTGTATATTACATTTGTTTTCTTTGATGACTTTACTATTTCATTCCAAGTCATCATCTCATCTCTATAGAGCCCCACAGTGGAGGTGTCATAATACCCATAAAACCTAGCGGTCAAACAGGGAAATGCTTCCAATTGATTTTCTACCATTCATTTTTCCCATAGGGAATTTTAGAAACACTTAGAATAAGGGCTGTGTTTCGTGTAGGCTTACCCTGGCGTGACGTTTTGATAACCATGTAAATCAATATATTAGGGTCTATTTACTCTCTGATTTGAAAAAGTAGACATCATGCAGGACTACAAATCCCTGCAAGCTCCTGCACATCATCTCTAGCTGACACCTTTGCTAACAGGTATTGTGTCAATTTAAAACTTGCACAAGACAGTTAACAGAATTGTCAATTTAAAGAAATGTAGGCAATTTATTCATTACTGAATTTTGCTAACATTAGATAGTTAATCCAGAGATTTTTACCTTTGCCTCGATTCGGCAGTCTCGTCCAGATCATCATGGCATTTGTAGTTCTTTATAATAGCCACATTAGCAGCTAATTAGCATTTAATTTTGGGTGGGTAAATATATATATATACCTTGTCCTAGAGAGATTTACACGGTTATCAAAACGTCACGCCAGGGTAAGCCTACACGAAAACACAGCCCTTATTTTAAGTGTTTCTAAAATCCCAGATGAATGGTGGGGAAATGATTGGAACCATTTCCTTTTTTGACCGCTAGGTTTTATGGGTATTATGACTCCTACTGTGGTACTCTATAGAGCTACTGCCTATCCTGTCTGACAAAATCACTGTTTTAGTAGTTCATCAAAGTGAATAAGGCATACTTTTATGACAGCATACCAACTTGAATACCAACTATCAATCAGTTAGATCATGTTCTTTCAGGTAGGCTACCTCACAAAGCAACTGCTCTCCTCTCTTCTTGGTTGCGCATTCTTCTGCCTCTTTTATGTAGCAGGCTAAATTAAACACAGATGGACAAGTAGGCGGTCAATGTATTTTGGTCATTCTAGTTAATTACCAGGTTTTCTGCGCTAAACTATGGAGAATATTAGCCTGTTGGAAACTACAACTCCCTACTATATCGCACAGTTCGGGCTTGATCTGATTTATCTCTAGAGAAACTGCAATGTGTGCATTTACATAAGTATTCATACTCTTTACTCAGTACTTTGTTGAAGCACCTTTGGCAGCGATTACAGCCTCAAGTCTTTGGTATGACGCTACAAGCTTGGCACACCTGTATTTGGGGAGTGTCTCCCATTCTTCTCTGCAGATCCTCTCAAGCTCTGTCAAGTTGGATGGGGAGCGTCGCTACACAGCTATTTTCAGGTCTCTCCAGAGATGTTCAAGTCTGGCCTTAGCTGCCACCACCATGCTTCACCGTAGGGATGGTGTCAGGTTTCATTCAGATGTGACGCTTGGCATTCAGGCCAAAGAGTTCAGTCTTGGTTTCATCAGACCAGAGAATCTTGTTTCTCATGGTCTGAGAGTCCTTTAGGTGCCTTTTGGCAAACTCCAAGCGGGCTGTCATGTGCCTTTTATTGAGGAGTGGCTTCTGTCTGGCCACTACCATAAAGGCCTGATTGGTGGAGTGCTGCAGAGATGGTTGTCCTTCTGGAAGGTTCTCCCATCTCCACAGAGGGACTCTGAAGCTCTGTCAGTGACCATTGGGTTCTTGGTCACCTCCCTGACCAAGGCCCTTCTCCCCCGATTGCTCAGTTTGGCCGGGAAGCCAGCTCTAGGAAGAGTCTTGTTGGTTCCAAGCTTCTTCCATTTAAGAGTGATTGAGGCCACTGTGTTCTTGGACCTTTAATGCTGCAGACATTTTTTAGTACCCTTCCCCAGATCTGTGCTTCGACACAATCCTGTCTCGGAGCTCTACGGACAATTCCTTCAACCTCATGGCTTGGTTTTTGTTCTGACATACACTGTCAACTGTGGGACCTGATAGACAGGTGTGTGATTTTCCAAATAAATGTCCAATCAATTGAATTTACCACAGGTGGACTACAATCAAGTTGTAGAAACATGTCAAGGATGATCAATGGAAACAGGATGCTCCTGAGCTCAATTTCGAGTCTCATAGCAAAGGGTCTGAATACTTATGAAAAAAGTTTTTATATTTTATATACATTTGTAAAAATTTCTAAAAACCTGTTTTCGCTTTGTCACTATAGGGTATTGTGTGTAGATTGATGAGGGACATAAACAAATAAAAACATCCATTTTAGAATAAGGCTGTAACATATCAAAATGTGGAAAAAGCGAAGGGGTTTGAATACTTTCCGAATGCACTGTATGTGATGAGTTTAAAAACCGGGTAGCTGTTTGGGTAACTATTTAGCAGTCTTATGGCTTGGGGGTAGAAGCTGTTCAGGGTCCTGTTGGTTCCAGACTTGGTTCATCAGTACCGCAAGAAGGCTTCAGCCTCACATAATGTCCTGGATTAGAGCTATGATTGGGTTAGCTAGTCAGGCAAGCTAAGTCAACTTGGAAGAGGTAAATAGACAGTGCCAAGTACTTATGTCAAATAAAAGCTTCACTTTCATTGAGCTACAGGTAGCCTAGTTTAACAACTGACTTTTGTCAGTTTGTAGCCACTAGAGATTCACCCTTTCATTTCATATTCAGTTTACAGAAGAAAAACTTGGGCAAGCTGAGAAGACTGAGTTGGATGCTCACCTGGAGAACCTTCTGTGCAGAGCAGAATGCACCAAGCAAAACACAGAGAGAATCATGAAGCAGACAGAGGTTCTACTACAACCAAACCCAAGTAAGACTGCACTCACTGATTTGTCACATGCGCCAAATACAACAGGTGCAGACTTTACTGTGAAACCTTTTCCCAACAATTCAAAGTTAAAAAGTACGAAAAAAAAGAAATTGTAACACAATAAAATAACAATAGTCTATATACAAGGAGTACCGGTACCGAGTCAATGTGCAGGGTTACGAGGTAATTGAGGTAATATGTGCATGTAGGTAGGGGTAAAAGTGACTAGGCAATCAGGATAGATAATAAATAGAGTAGCAGCAGCGTATGTGAAAATGTGTGTGTGAGCGTACGTAGTGTGTGTTAGTGTCAGTGTAGTATGTGTGAGTGTGTGGTTAGATTCCAGTGTGCATAGAGCAAGTGCAAGAATGTCAGTGCAAAAAAATAAAAAAGGGGTCTATGCAAATAGTCCAGGTAGCCATTTGATTAACTTCAGCAGTCTTACGGCTTTCCGTGCGGTTCAGGAGCCTTTTGGTCCCAGACTTGGCGCTCCGGTACCGCTTGCTGTGCAGTAAGCAGAGAGAACAGTCAATGACTTGGGTGCCAATTTTTAGGGCCTTCCTCTGACACCACCTGGTATAGATCTCCTGGATGGCAGGGAACTCGGCTCTAGTGATGTACTGGGCAGTACGCACTACCCTCTGTAGCGCCTTGCGGTCAGATGCCAAGCAGTTGCCATACCAAGAGGTGATGCAGCCAGTCAAGATGCTCTCAATGGTGCAGTTGTAGAACTTTTTGAGGATATGAGGGCCCATGCCAAATCTTTTCAGCCTCCTGAAGAGGCATTGCTGTGCCCTCTTCATGACCATGATTGGTCCTTAGTGATGTGGACACAGAGGAACTTGAAACTCTCAACCCGCTCCAATACAGCCGCGTTGATGTGAATGGGGGCGTGCTCAGCCTTCCGTTTCCTGTAGTCCACGATCAGCTCCTTTGTCCTGCTGACGTTGAGGGAGAGGTTGTTGTCTCCCTGTAGACTGTCTCGTTGTTGGCGATCAAGCCTACCACCGTGTTGTCGCAAACTCAATGATGGTGTTGGAGTCCTGCGCGGCCACACAGTCATAAGTGAACAGGGCGTACAGGAGGGTACTAAGCACGCACCCCTAAGGGGCCCCCGTGTTGATTGTCAGCGTTGTGGATGTGTTGTTGCCTACCCTCACCACCTGGGGGCAGCCGTCCGGAAGTCCAGGTTCCAGTTGCAGAGGGAGGTGTTTAATCCCAGGGTCCTTAGTTTAGTGATGAGCTTGGAGGGCACTATGGTGTTGAACGCTGAGCTGTAGTCAATGAACAGCATTCTCACATACGTGTTCCTTTTGTCCAGGTAAAAAAAATTATAATAATGTAATTAACAGCCAATGTTTGCTTTTTTAATTGGGGCTATGGCAGTCAATTGCAAATTAGTCTGACATAATTTCTTATTTCACCACCACTAATGAGATGGGTGTGCTTGATGCATGTCGCATCCGTGCTTCTCAAATTCAGGGGGCGTGTTAGACAGTGCGCACCTCATCTCTCCTGTCACATCCAACCTGGATCGATATTTGTTATTAATGCAGACGAGAGCACTGAATCAGCGTAACATGAGTTTTAATGCTCGGAGGGAGATGGCACAGTATTCCCTTTGTGTCAGGAACCAAAACTCCTCCATAGTGACCTGTGAATGCGTTGTTTGCATGTTCGATTTCACTTACCGGCATGTCAACTGAGCCAGGATCCCAGTCAAACGGATTTCACTAATTCGGTCACTCATCTGAATAATGTTTTTTATTTCCCCTGCATGCTTGTGTTCAGTTTGTTGAGTTTCCTAAATATGTCTGTTACATAGGCAAGGAGTCACATTTTTATTTTCAGTACACAGAAAGTCAACAAAGTCTGTTTTTTACATCCATTGCGAATGACAACCGTTCCTCTCTCAATTCGAAAAATCTTTCCAACACTCCCCCTCGATAACCACCAAGCCTCTGTGTGAAATAGAACATTGTCATGCTCTGATCACGTATCACATAGTTTTGCAAACAGGTGTGCGCGATGTAGTTTACAATCTAAGTTACCTGCTGCGTATCTCCGAGTTCTGCGCTCAGCTCTTTTGTCACCAATGCTCTCAGGTTTCCATTATAGCTCAGTGGGTGTATCATAAATTAAATGGCGCTGACAGAGAGGGCTGCCTTGCTTCTAGGTCTAAGGAAACTTTGCAGCATTTTGTTTTTTTATGTATTATTTCATATGTTATTAGCCCAGGAAATTGTTTGTTATTACATACAGCCGGGAAGAACTATTGGATATCAGAGCGGCGGTAACTCACCAGCACTACCAGCATTACGACCAGGAATACGACTTTCCCGAAGCGGATCCTTTGTTCGCACCCCCCCAGGGCAATTGAACTGATTCCAGAGGCCTACCCAAAACAACGACAGAGGAGAGGTACTCGGAGCTGCCTTCTAGTCCGACTTAGTAAATTACTTGCTAATGTTCAGTCTCTGGATAATAAAGTTGACGAGCTCAGGGAGAGGGTTTCTTTCCAGAGAGACATCAGGGATTGTAACATACTCTGTTTCACGGAAACATGGCTCTCTCGGGATATACTGTCCAAGTCGGTCCAGCTAGTTGGGTTCTCAGTTCATTGCGCAGACAGGAATAAATATCTCTCCGGGAAGCAGAAGGGCAGAGGTGTATGTTTTATGATTAACGACTCATGGTGTAATTGTGATAACATACAGGAACTCAAGTCGTTTTGTTCACCCGACCTAGAATACCTCACAATAAAATACCAACCGTATTATCTCCCAAGATAATTTTCTTCGGTTATAGTCACGGCCGTGTTTATCCCCCCCTCAAGCCGATACCATGACGGCCCTCAAAGAACTTCACTCGATTCTATGCAAACTGGAAACCACATATCCTGAGGCTGCATTTATTGTAGCTGGGGATTTTAACAAAGCAAATTTGAGGAAAAGGTTGCCGAAGTTCTATCAACACATCGAATGTAGTACTTGCGCTGCTAAAACACTCGACCACTGCTACTCCAACTTCCGGGATGCATACAAGGCCCTCCCCCGCCCTTCTTTCTACAAATCTGACCGACTCAATTTTTCTCCTCCCTTCCTATAGGCAAAAACTCAGCACGGGTACTTCCTGTTTTAAGGACTATTCAACACTGGTCTGAACAATCGAAATCCACGCTTCAAGATTGTTTTGATCACGCGGACTGGGATATGTTCCGGGTAGCTTCAGAGAATAATATCAAAGTATATACTGATACGGTGACTGAGTTTATCAGGAAGTGTATAGGAGATGTTGTACCCACTGTGACTATTAAAACCTACCCTAACCAGAAACCGTGGATAGGTGGCAGCATTCGTGCAAAACTGAAAGCGCAAACCACCGCATTTAACCATGGCAAGGTGACTGGGAATATGGCAGAATACAAACAGTGTAGTTATTCCCTCCGCAAGGCAATCAAACAGGCAAAATGTCAGTATGGGGACAAAGTGGAGTCTCAATTCAACGGCTCAGACACAAGACATACAGTGGGGAGAACAAGTATTTGATACACTGCCGATTTTGCATGTTTTCCTACTTACAAAGCATGTAGAGGTCTGTAATTTTTATCATAGGTACACTTCAACTGTGAGAGACGGAATCTAAAACAAAAATCCAGAAAATCCCATTGTATGATTTTTAAGTAATTCATTTGCATTTTATTGCATGACATAAGTATTTGATACATCAGAAAAGAAGAACTTAATATTTGGTACAGAAACCTTTGTTTGCAATTACAGAGATCATACGTTTCCTGTAGGATCATACGTTTCCTGTAGGTCTTGACCAGGTTTGCACACACTGCAGCAGGGATTTTGGCCCACTCCTCCATACAGACCTTCTCCAGATCCTTCAGGTTTCGGGGCTGTCGCTGGAGACTGGCTAGGCCACTCCAGGACCTTGAGATGCTTCTTACGGAGCCACTCCTTAGTTGCCCTGGCTGTGTGTTTCGGGTCTTTGTCATGCTGGAAGACCCAGCCACGACCCATCTTCAATGCTCTTACTGAGGGAAGGAGGTTGTTGGCCAAGATCTCGCGATACATGGCCCCATCCATCCTCCCCTCAATACGGTGCAGTCGTCCTGTCCCCTTTTCAGAAAAGCATCCCCAAAGAATGATGTTTCCACCTCCATGCTTCACGGTTGGGATGGTGTTCTTGGGGTTGTACTCATCCTTCTTCTTCCTCCAAACACGGCGAGTGGAGTTTAGACCAAAAAGCTCTATTTTTGTCTCATCAGACCACATGACCTTCTCCCATTCCTCCTCTGGATCATCCAGATGGTCATTGGCAAACTTCAGACGGGCCTGGACATGCGCTGGCTTGAGCAGGGGGACCTTGCGTGCGCTGCAGGATTTTAATCCATGACGGCATAGTGTGTTACTAATGGTTTTCTTTGAGACTGTGGTCCCAGCTCTCTTCAGGTCATTGAACAGGTCCTGCCGTGTAGTTCTGGGCTGATCCCCCACGAGGTGAGATTGATGCCCCACGAGGTGAGATCTTGCATGGAGCCCCAGACCGAGGGTGATTGACCGTCATCTTGATCTTCTTCCATTTTCTAATAATGGCGCCAACAGTTGTTGCCTTCTCACCAAGCTGCTTGCCTATTGTCCTGTAGCCCATCCCAGCCTTGTGCAGGTCTACAATTTTATCCCTGATGTCCTTACACAGCTCTCTTGTCTTGGCCATTATGGAGAGGTTGGAGTTTTTTGATTGAGTGTGTGGACCGGTGCAGTTAATACAGGTAATGAGTGGAGAACAGGAGGGCTTCTTAAAGAAAAACTAACAGGTCTGTGAGAGCCGGAATTCTTACTGGTTGGTAGGTGATCAAATACTTATGTCATGCAATAAAATGCAAATTAATTACTTAAAAATCATACAATGTGATTTTCTGGATTTTTGTTTTAGATTCCGTCTCTCACAGTTGAAGTGTACCTATGATAAAAATGACAGACATCTACATGCTTTGTAAGTAGGAAAACCTGCAAAATCGGCAGTGTATCAAATACTTGTTCTCCCCACTGTATGTGGCAGGGTCTACAGACAATCACGGACTAGAAAAGGAAAACCAGTCACGTCGCGGACACCGACGTCTTGCTTCCGGACACGCTAAACGCCGCCTTCGCCCGCTTTGAGGATAATACAGTGCCACCGACGCGGCCCGTTACCAAGGACTGTGGGCTCTCCTTCTCTGTGGCCGACATGAGTAAGACATTTAAGGCTGCCGGCCCAGATGGCATCCCTAGCCGCGTCCTCAGAGCATGCGCAGACCAGCTGGCTGGTGTGTTTACGGACGTTTTTTTCCCTTTCCCAGTCTGCTGTCCCCACATGCTTCAAGATGGCCACCATTGTCCCTGTACCCAAGAAAAAAAAAGGTACCTGAACTAAATGACTATCGCCGCGTAGCACTCACTTCTGTCATCATGAAGTGCTTTAAGAGACGAGTCAAGGATCATATCACCTCTACCTTACCTGCCACCCTAGACCCACTTCAATTTTCTTACCGCCCCAATAGATCCACAGACGATGCAATCGCCATCACACTGTACACTGCCCTATCCCATCTGGACAAGAGGTATACCTATGTAAGAATGCTGTTCATTGACTATAGCTCAGCATTCAACACCATAGTACCTTCCAAGCTCATCATTAAGCTCGAGGCCCTGGGTCTGAACCCCGCCCTGAGCAACTTGGTCCTGGACTTCCTGACGGGCCGCCCCCAGGTGGTGTAGGTAGGAAACAACACCTCCACTTCGCTGATCCTCAACACTGGGGCCCCACAAGGGTGCGTACTCAGCCACCTCCTGTACTTCCTTTTCACCCATGACTGCGTGGCCAAGCACGCCTCCAACTCAATCATCAGGTTTGCAGACGACACAACAGTACTAGGCTTGATTACCAACAATGACGAGACAGCCTACAGGGAGGAGGTGAGGGCTCTGGGAGTGTGGTGTCAGGAAAATAACCTCTCACTCAATGTCAACAAAACAAAGGAGATGATCGTGGACTTCAGGAGACAGCAGAGGGAACAACCCCCCTATCCACATCAACAGGACCTCAGTGGAGAAGGTGGAAAGCTTCAAGTGCCTCGGTGTACACATCACTGACGAACTGAAATGGTCCACCCACACTGACAGTGTGGTGAAGAAGGCGCAACAGAGCCTCTTCAACCTCAGGAGGCTGAAGAAATTTGGCTTGGTACCTGAAACCCTCACAAACTTTTACCGATGTACAATTGAGAGCATCCTGTCGGGCTGTCTCACCGCCTGGTACGGCAACTGCACCGCCCGCAACCGCAGGGCTCTCCAGAGGGTGGTGCTGTCTGCCCAACGCATCACCGGGGGCAAACTACCAGCCCTCCAGGACACCTACAGCACCCGATGTCACAGGAAGGCCAAAAAAATTATCAAGGACAACAACCACCCGAGCCACTGCCTGTTCGCCCCGCTATCATCCAGAAGACGAGGTCAGTACAGGTGCATCAAAGCTGGGACCGAGAGACTGAAAAACAGCTTCTATTCTATTAAATAGCCTTCACTAGCACATTAGAGGCTGCTGCCTATATACAGTGAGGGAAAATCCCTTGCTGATTTTGTACGTTTGCCCACTGACAAAGAAATTATCAGTCTATAATTTTAATGGTAGGTTTATTTGAACAGTGAGAGACAGAATAACAACAAAAAAATCCAGAAAAACGCATGTCAAACATTTTATAAATTGATTTGCATTTTAATGAGGGAAATAAGTATTTGTCCCCCTCTCAATCAGAAAGATTTCTGGCTCCCAGGTGTCTTTTTATACAGGTAACGAGCTGAGATTAGGAGCACACTCTTAAAGGGAGTGCTCCTAATCTCAGCTTGTTACCTGTAAAAAAGACACCTGTCCACAGAAGCAATCAATCAATCAGATTCCAAACTCTCCACCATGGCCAAAACCAAAGAGCTCTCCAAGGATGTCAGGGACAAGATTGTAGACCTACACAAGGCTGGAATGGGCCACAAGACCATCGCCAAGTAACTTGGTGAGAAGGTGACAACAGTTGGTGCGATTATTCTCAAATGGAAGAAACGCAAAAGAACTGTCAATCTCCCTCGGCCTGGGGCTCCATGCAAGATCTCACCTCGTGGAGTTGCAATGATCATGAGAACAGTGAGGAATCAGCCCAGAACTACACGGGAGGATCTTGTCAATAATCTCAAGGCAGCTAGGACCATAGTCATCAAGAAAACAATTGGTAACACACTACGCCGTGAAGGACTGAAACCCTGCAGCGCCCGCAAGGTCCCCCTGCTCAAGAAAGCGCATATACACGGCCGTCTGAAGTTTGCCAATGAACATCTGAATGATTCAGAGGAGAACTGGGTGAAAGTGTTGTGGTCAGATGAGACCAAAATCGAGCTCTTTGGCATCAACTCAACTCGCTGTGTATGGAGGAGGAGGAATGCTGCCTATGACCCCAAGAACACCATCCGCACTGTCAAACATGGAGGTGGAAACATTATGCTTTGGGGGTGTTTTTCTGCTAAGGGGACAGGACAACTTCACCGCATCAACGGGACGATGGACGGGGCCATGTACCGTCAAATCTTGGGTGAGAACCTCCTTCCCTCAGCCAGGGCATTGAAAATGGGTCGTGGATGGGTATTCCAGCATGACAATGACCCAAAACAGACGGCCAAGGCAACAAAGGAGTTGCTCAAGAAGAGGTACATTAAGGTCCTGGAGTGGCCTAGCCAGTCTCCAGACCTTAATCCCATAGAATATTTGTGGAGGGAGCTGAAGGTTTGAGTTTCCAAACGTCAGCCTCAACCTTAATGACTTGGAGAAGATCTGCAGAGAGGAGTGGAACAAAATCCCTCCTGAGATGTGTGCAAACCTGGTGGCCAACTACAAGAAACGTCTGACCTCTGTGATTGCCAACAAGGGTTTTGCCACCAAGTACTAAGTCATGTTTTGCAGAGGGGTCAAATACTTATTTCCCTCATTAAAATGCAAATCAATTCATCACATTTTTGACATGCGTTTTTCTGGATTTTTTTTGTCTCTCACTGTTCAAAAAAACCTACCATTAAAATTATAGACTGATCATTTCTTTGTCAGAGGGCAAACGTACAAAATCAGCAGGGGATCAAATACTTTTTTCCCTCACTGTACATAGATTAGAAACCACTGGCCACTTTAAATAATTTTAAATATCTTTCATTACTCTTCTCATATGTATATACTGCAGCCAACCCCAATAAGCGGCCCGCGGGCCAGATCCGGCCCGCAAGAGCCAAATGTCTGGCCCACACTGACAGCATTGGCATTCACTTGTTATAATAAACATGAATTTAATATCCACGGCTCTGCTTTATTTTGAAATTATCCCACACCTTGACCTGTGGCCTTTACCGCGTGCATACGTAAGACGTGCTTCGCGCGCTTTGCGTACTCGTCTCCACTCGACTAGCTACCTAGTGTAGTGTCACACACACACAGTAGCCGCAGCCGCTCGCCAGTTAACCCTCTTTCATCAAAAGGACTGACCACTTCCTCACAAAAAATTATTAAATCCAGTCAAACCATCATGGCATTCGCCAAGATACGCAAGGTAGACCAGGAGAACCGTCAGTTCAAAACTGACTGGACTGAGAGGTATTGCTTTTTTTTACCGGACCACAACAGTGCTAAGCCCACATGCTTAATATGCATGCAGACTGTAGCTGTAATCAAAGCGGACAATCTGAAGCGGCATTTTAACTCTATTCATGCTGCCAGTTTTAATGCAAACTACCTAGAAAAATCTGACCAGCGCAAACAAAAAATTGCAAGCATGTTAACGTCATACAAGCACTCGGTTTTAACTATGTGTAAAACATCGGCACAAGAGAGCGCAACAGCTGCCTCATTACACGTTTCTTGGAAGCTTGCAAGAGCTAAGAAGCCATTCGCCGATGCAGAGTTAATTAAACAATGTGCAATCGACATGGCTAACTAAGTTTTAAACCAAGAGGAACCAATAAAAAAAAAGAAGTTGTTGAGCTGTTGAAGCAAGTGCCGCTGTCGGCTAACACGGCAACCAGAAGAGTCGGAAGTTTTAGCGGAGGAGTGTTTTTCCAGTCTACTCACAGATTTTAGGAAAACCGAAGCATTCTCACTGGCAATAGACTCGTCTTGTGACCGAACCGACATGGAACAGCTGTCTGTGTTCGCAAAATATTTTGATGGGAAGACATTCCGGGAGGAGCTGCTGTGTTTGATTTCTCTACCCGGGCGTACAACCGGGGAAATAATATTCACCGAGCTGACACAGTTCTTCGAAAGGAATGGCTTAGATGTGAGTAAAATTGTCTCTGTTGTTACCGACGGGGCTCTGTCAATGGTGGGACACCGCCAGGGCTTGGTAAGCAGGCTTTCTGCCGTTAACCCAGCACTCCTGGCATTTCACTGCATTATTCACAAGTCAGTTTTGTGCGCAAAAATGTGTGGAAAAATGAAAGAGACCATGGATACTGTGACTCGACTAGTTAACTTTGTCCATGAGAGCTCTAGTCTGCAGCATCGCCTTTTTAGAGCATTACTCGAGGAAATGTCAGCTGAACACAAGGATCTTTTGCTCCACAATGACGTTCGCTGGCTGAGCAAAGGCCGTGTGTTGGAGAGGTGTGTGACCTGCGTGATGAACTTGTGTCATTTTTATCCAGCCGGCAGAGCCAAAAAGCCAGCAACTTTTTGAGCTTTTTAACTGACAACAAGGTGATATCAGATGTTACTTTTTTGTGTGACATCATGTCTCATCTAAATCACCTTAACCTGCGACTACAAGGCAAGAACCACACTGTTGCTGACATGTATGAGGCAATTGAAGCTTTCCGGTCAAAGCTGCACCTCCTGGAGAGAGACATTCACTTTCCACGTCTGCATGAGCATTATGAGAAGAATAAAATGCAGGAAGATCCAGCAATGAAGGATTTTGTGTCCAGGCTGGCAGAAAACTTCAAGGAAAGATTTGAAAGCTCCCCTAAACTCTCAGCTGACATCCTTCTCTTCGTAAGACAGCCATTTTCTGTGTCAGCTGACGGCCAGTGGACTGCAGAGGCCAAAAAGCTGGTGCCTTCCATAGATCTTGGAGATGAGCTTTGAGCAAATCAGATGTTCCCAACACAAGGATGCACTGGTGAGTGACTTTTGGATCAACGTGGTTCCCCAAGCTCGTTTTAAAAACACCAGAGATATTGCAATGCTCTTACTCACGATGTTCCCCTCAACATACATCTGTGAATCAGCATTTTCTTCAATGAATGCTATCAAGAGCCAGGACAGAAACAGACTCTCAGATTCACATCTTGGACAGTGCCTCAGGATTGCCACAACAGAATACAAGCCTGACATCAGAAAGGTTGCCTCATCCCGTCGCTCTCACTGATTGGTGAGTGAACCAGATCCAATTATTTTTTTGCTAATCTTCTTGTGGTATAATAATTATTACAATGAAATAACCATTTCATATTTAATAGCATGTTTCCTACTAAATCTGCTACACAGCTTAAATAAAAGTAAATGGCATCCAACTAGTTAGTAAAATTTAAAACTTAATACACAGCAATAAAAAAAAAAATACACAAATAAAAGCTAATTAATTATATTGTCACATTAATATCAAACACTTTTGGTTGTTAACAGCTTGATATTATTTGGTTCACATATTTTAAAAGTTTAAAAACTAATGTGGCATATTCTGATAACACATTTGAAAAGTACCTAACAAAAAATCTGTCTGTCTGTGTTTGTCCTTCTGTCTCTTCTCTTAGAAAGACCGCCTGAACGCAAATATCCAAAGCATGGGTGTTCCAGACAGAAGTGGGCGCTGTGTGTGTGTGTGTGTGTGTGTGTGTGTGTGAATGTGTTTGCTGACTGTTTGCACAGAATATGCTCCAGGGGCATTTCATAATTAAATAGTTGGTTTTGGACTAATTTAGTATTTTTCATTTTTCTCTTATGTGACTCCTAACACCACTACTAATAATTATAAAATCACAATAGAAGTGAAAACTGATAAAACATAAAACAAACATGTTGGCCCTCGGCTTGGCATGCCTGACCAAATGTGGCCCTTTTGGAAATCTAATTGGGGAACCCTGATATACTGTATTCTATACTATTCTACTGTATCTTAGTCTATGCCGCTCTGACATTGCTCGTCCATATATTTATATATATATATTCTTAATTCCATTGCTTTACTTAAATTTGTATGTATTGGGTATATGTTGTGAAATTGTTAGATATTACTGCACTGTCGGAGCTAGAAACACAAGCATTTCGCTACACCCACAATAATATCTGCTAAACACGTGTATGTGACCAATAACATTTGATTTGATACAGTGCGTCCATATGACAGAGGGAGACACATTCATAACTAGAGTGCAGAGGCCTACCCGCCATCCCGGGATAGATGGAGCCCCATCTGTGCAAAAGCCCACCATTCAGTCCCATGGAATCTGTTTTTCGTCAGTTTAGCCACACAGCACACTGAACATCCCATGTGCTGTTTCATGCTCAGGAATCGTGAAACAGAACATTATGTCCTCGTGAATAGCATCCCCCGACATGTAGCGAACAAAAGTCAACACATGGTCATCTCGGCCCGCACAGCTAATGTCCATTTGGAGAGCATAAGGTGGGGAATTTTTGAGTCATTCAGTCAGTTTCCTCTTGATTGCTAGCAATAGCATAAATCCTTAGTTTCACAGTGTTATCTGACAAAGGTATTGATGTGAGTTTCTGTGCCTTTGCCTCCCCACACATTGTTTTCACCATATCAATTGCGTCCGGTAATATCAGTCTCTGTAATAGTGTGTGGTTTCATAGCATAGCGGGCCTAGCCATTCACCGAATGATTCAAGTGCAACGGTCAAGTGCAGCCTTTTCCCACGATCTAAGGGCGCTCTCTGGTTTAATTCTAACTTTTAGATTAGAATAGTTTTCATTTAGATTAAGGTTAACCACATTACAATGATTTTGAGAGACAAAGACGATATTCTAACATTTAAAAAAACTTTTCCCGCGACCCCATTTTCATATCCCTAGTTTGGGAACCGCTGCTGGAACTGCTGAATCTATGACAGTGTTTCCCATATTCAGCCCAGGGGAGAACGACTGACCCCTTTCATTGACGCCACGGAAGTTCAAGGCCGACCGCGGTACTGCATTGTTAGCAGAAAACAGGATACCCCATTATAGTGAATAGAAAAATGGTAATCTTTGTATTATAATTTAAGACAATCATGGTACCAATAATCCTAATTGCTTCTAATACACCAGATGTATGTCCTTGAACCAATTTATTTTAAAATCTCATACAGAGGATATAATGTATACTAATTATATAATATAAGGATCATTTAGCGCTTCAATGCACTATTGATTCTTCACATAGGAATGAATGGTGTCACGTGGTCGATGGCTTTGTCCATTCATATACAGTCGTTGATTCAGCCCCATTTAAAAAGTAACTGTTAAATGGCCTGAAATAGTATTTAAAAAATGAAGAAGCATTACATGTGGATGCTGTCATGGTCTAGTAAGGTGTCTAATACTGTAGGCTCTGTGGATTATGTGTTGTCTTGGCTTCAGTCAGCTGTAGAAACAGGCTTGCCCTAGATGTTACACAAATCTATTAGGTATGACTGTGCCATAGACACAATGAGAGCCAAGGTATTCATGAAACTTGACCAGCAGCTGCTGCAGTACAAATTCAACTCTTAAAGGGATTCAACTGATGCACAATTAGCCTACTCTGGATGTTAACAAAGCAGAAAAGAGTAGACAGTGCTGTTGTTTACTTTAACATGATAATTTCTCTTTGAATACCAAAACATAAGCTAAATTTTTTCCTACATGGAAGTAAAAATCTAGGCTAATGTAGCCTTTGACAGATTCCCATGAAACCGGTTGTAAGAATAACGGTTGGTTTTTGAGCCTAGTTCCTCCTCAGTAAAGAAGCAGTAACTGGTTAGCCACTTTCCCTTCATAGCCTATAGGCTACATTTTATCCAGATTTTGTGCCACAATTGGACGGTCATAATCCTTTACATTCTAAGCCTAGGCTACATAGGCTACATAGGCTGCATTTACACAGGCAGCCCAATTCCGATCATTTAAAAAAACGAATTGTTATTTTAAAAGATCTGATGTGTGATTGGTCAATAGGCCAATTATTAGAAAGAATATCTGAATTGGGCTGCCTGTGTAAACGCAGCCATATTCTTCAAAGAACCACACCATGTGTACTTATGAGTATTGACTGTTAAACAACAGTTGGGTGTCTATGCGACTGTAAACTCAGCTGTGGACCCTCCTCTGAGTTTACACCATGGTGCTGCATAGCTCAGTCTGCTGCTAGGGCCAGACGCATGCATGCGCACACACACACACACACACACCTTATCTCCAGGCACACTCACAACCAAAGCACACCTGCTTCTGCTTGCTGTTAGGCCTAGTTTATTATGATTGTACTCAACAGCTAGTCCTATAGTTGCTGGTTTAGTAGATAAAGCAGTTGGCTCCATCAAAGGTGGTTGGTTAGCCTAGTGTCAGAATTTACTTGTGTATAGTGTAGTCAGTGTAATGTCTTATGTAGGTCTGTGCTAGCTCAGTTAGCCTACTATAAGGCTCTTTTGAACCCCAGAAATGTTGTTGAAGATTTACTAGACTAGATCGCAAACTGGATATGCCTGTGTGATATCCCTGTTATCTGGCAGTCTGGTTATGCAGCACAAGGTTACTCCTTAGTCCTGCTTCCTCGTGACTCTCCTTTCTCTCTAATTTAATTTATCGTATAATTTTCAGATGTCAGAATAGAGGAATTTCTGTACGAGAAACTGGAGAAGAAAGTCCCCACGCGGATGAACAACCACGAGATGCTTGGCCAGTCCATGATCGAGTCGGGGAGTGAGTTTGGCCCTGGAACGGCCTATGGTGAGTGAGTTGTACCTGGGGTGCATTAATAAGTGCAACGGAAAATCAAAACAAGCATTTCTTATTGGACAAATGCAGGTAGTCCCTCTGTTTTTTTTGTCCCGTTTGGTTCCTAGTGAATACTACCCTTAGGCTGCGTTTCATTCCAGAAATGTGTTCACCTCCCCTGTCAGATCTGTCAAGGGGAGTGAACAAAGGCAGATGGGAGAGAACATCTTCCTGGAATGAAACACTGTCCTAGGATGAAATTTGTAAAAAGTGTTTAAAAAAATATTGTAATAATGCTATTTTTATTTATAGTCTATATAATTGATTTTAAAAATATATGGATTCCCACAGCTGTCCGTTTATGTCGATTATTTATCACATGTGCACTGCACACATACAGTGGGGGAAAAAAGTATTTAGTCAGCCACCAATTGTGCAATTTCTCCCACTTAAAAAGATGAGAGAGGCCTGTAATTTTCATCATAGGTACACGTCAACTATGACAGACAAATTGAGGGAAAAAAATCCAGAAAATCACATTGTAGGATTTTTAATGAATTTATTTGCAAATTATGGTGGAAAATAAGTATTTGGTCACCTACAAACAGGCAAGATTTCTGGCTCTCACAGACCTGTAACTTCTTCTTTAAGAGGCTCCTCTGTCCTCCACTCGTTACCTGTATTAATGGCACCTGTTTGAACTTGTTATCAGTATAAAAGACACCTGTCCACAACCTCAAACAGTCACACTCCAAACTCCACTATAGCCAAGACCAAAGAGCTGTCAAAGGACACCAGAAACAAAATTGTAGACCTGCACCAGGCTGGGAAGACTGAATCTGCAATAGGCAAGCAGCTTGGTTTGAAGAAATCAACTGTGGGAGCAATTATTAGGAAATGGAAGATATACAAGACCACTGATAATCTCCCTCGATCTGGGGCTCCACGCAAGATCTCACCCCGTGGGGTCAAAATGATCACAAGAACGGTGAGCAAAAATCCCAGAACCACACGGGGGGACCTAGTGAATGACCTGCAGAGAGCTGGGACCAAAGTAACAAAGCCTACCATCAGTAACACACTACGCAGCCAGGGACTCAAATCCTGCAGTGCCAGACGTGTCCCCCTGCTTAAGCCAGTACATGTCCAGGCCCGTCTGAAGTTTGCTAGAGTGCATTTGTATGATCCAGAAGAGGATTGGGAGAATGTCATATGGTCAGATGAAACCAAAATATAACTTTTTGGTAAAAACTCAACTCGTCATGTTTGGAGGACAAAGAATGCTGAGTTGCATCCAAAGAACACCATACCTACTGTGAAGCATGGGGGTGGAAACATCATGCTTTGGGGCTGTTTTTCTGCAAAGGGACCAGGACAACTGATCTGTGTAAAGGAAAGAATGAATGGGGCCATGTATCGTGAGATTTTGAGTGAAAACCTCCTTCCATCAGCAAGGGCATTGAAGATGAAACGTGGCTGGGTCTTTCAGCATGACAATGATCCCAAACACACCGCCCAGGCAACGAAGGAGTGGCTTCGTAAGAAGCATTTCAAGGTCCTGGAGTGGCCTAGCCAGTCTCCAGATCTCAAACCCATAGAAAATCTTTGGAGGGAGTTGAAAGTCTGTGTTGCCCAGCGACAGCCCCAAAACATCAATGCTCTAGAGGAGATCTGCATGGAGGAATGGGCCAAAATACCAGCAACAGTGTGTGAAAATCTTGTGAAGACTTACAGAAAACGTTTGACCTGTGTCATTGCCAACAAAGGGTATATAACAAAGTATCGAGAAACTTTTGTTATTGACCAAATACTTAATTTCCACCATAATTTGCAAATAAATTCATTAAAAATCCTACAATGTGATTTTCTGGATTTTTTTTTCTCATTTTGTCTGTCATAGTTGACGTGTACCTATGATGAAAATTACAGGCCTCTCTCATCTTTTTAAGTGGGAGAACTTTTGTCAGCACAATTGGTGGCTGACTAAATACTTTTTTCCCCCACTGTATAACCTAATGGGCTACTTGCTCAGCCCGCAAATGAAAGATAAGATCACCTGCTATTGAAATGATGCACACATCATTCACTTTCCTGTCAGATCTTGACCCGGGACAGTATTTATTTCATTCGGGCCAGTAGCTTTCAGTTTGCCACTGGCAAATTTACTTGACTATTGAGCCCTGTGTGTGCGATGCTAATGGTAGCCTAACCATCTTTGGGTAACTACAAAGTAGCCTATGCCTACCTGGCAGAATCATGATTATTTGCATCAATCCAGTGGCCATTTGTTTTGAAAACCCCATTACAGGTGCGCTACAGAAACACCACTAGCCAAACACAACCTGGCTGGTGCACACCTGAAATAAAGGTAACTACACAAAAAAAAAGAAAATCTCAGATTTTTCCCAGACCTCAAAAGTGATCCACTGATATGGTTTAAGCATTGTTGTAGACTTGGAACATCTCATTTTTTTCTATTGAAAAAGTGTTTTGAGAGCCTGATAATTAATATTGATGTAGCCTGTGAATGAATCAATTTTATTGGACATATTTAAAATACAGCTGAACACAACATTCACATTGGCCAGGTGCCAAGGAATTCCTATGCGTTATCTTTAAAAAAGCAGCTCAAATGTCCAGCATCTGAACAGCATCTGTGTCCTCCTGGACGTCGCTGTAGTCAAACTTTTAATTTCTACTTTCTGGTTAAACCTTATCTACTTCCTGTCCCTACAGGAAACGCACTTATTAAATGTGGCGAGACGGAGAAGCAGATTGGAGGAGCGGAGAGAGAGTTCATCCAGAGCTCAGCCATCAACTTCCTCACGCCGTTCAGGAACTTTCTAGAAGGAGACTTCAAAACCATCCTGGTGAGTATCAACGGGATGATCCGTTCAGCATCCCAAATGTCACCCTATTCCTTAAATAGTGCAGCACTACTTTTGACCAGGGCCCATTCATTCCCCTGAGGGTCATGACCTTTTGGATTGAAACTAGGTGGTTGGAAGTAATTTAATCTAAAAGAGTCAAGGTCCCTTTTCTCTGCCATTGCCCACCATGTGAAAGCTAATTGGTCATATTTATGACATGACGTTATCTTCCTGTTTCTCTGCAAGCCCTCGTACAGTACACTCTAGTCTGGTTTTATTGGCATTACTATATGTAATGACGAGCAGCAGGCAGTCCTATCAAGATCAACTGTTTTGATTCCAAATGTCATAATGCAGCTGATTTGATAGTAATCTGTCATTTTTTGTTTTGTTGTCCATGTTTTTTGTGCAGAAAGAACGGAAGCTTTTGCAGGTGAAGCGTTTGGATCTGGACGCGGCAAAAACCAGGCTAAAGAAAGCCAGAGTCGCCGACGCTAGAGCAGTGGTGAGTGGACTATATACTGTCCCTTTTGTTTCAACACACACATATACACAGACACACACACACACACACACACACACACACACACACACACTCAAGTCTGAAATGGGTGGTAATATAGCACAGTGTTCATTTGTATATAATAAATTACTAATAAGAACAACATCAACAAAGAAACCTTGTCAAGAGAGACCATGTTGGACGGGTGAAAGGTATTTGGGCGTAGTCTGCTAAGTCTCCTGACACACACGTCACTAGACTGATGCACAACGCTGTGGCCTTGGTTACACAACATTGGCTGAACCTTCCCCCCCTCCATGACACACTGTCACATGGCTCGCTATGAGAAGGGCCAGTTCCTAATTTCTATTTCTCTGGAGCTCCTCGCTCTCTCGTCCACCATCCTGTTTTCCTGTAGCTCTCCTCCTCCTGTCCTACTATCTAGCCCTGTAAGTCCTCTCCTCTGTGTACGTCTTCTCTTTCTTGCTACATGTTCAGTCTCCTGCATGTCACATGGGTGGCTGAAGGCTGGTTGCCTTTTCATTAATGTGAATGCATGGCCTGTATCATTGAAACTGTAGTGGAATAGTTTCTAGGCTAATGCTAACTAGTCTCTACCAGGCCAGGTACATGCATACTCTAATTCAGGGATCATCAACTAGATTCAGCCGAGGCCCCATTGAGGGGATGGTCCGTGGGCCGGAACATAATTACAAATCATTTGTCTACTGCAAATGAACCGCTAGAAGCCCAAACAGATATATTAGACTAAAACATAATCATTTCAAACGTTGCTTACATTTCTATACGATCACATATCTCTATTATGCGTGGGAATACTTTGGAACAGATTTCCAAAATTAAAATCACTTGGCACTGATTTGCTGGTGTTTTGTCTTTTGTGTCCAACATTTATTTTCTCAGAAAACAAGTACTTTACTGACAACACTTAGCCTATTATACAATAGAACTGGATGTCAAATACTGTACTACATAACAGCTTGAAACAGGCTTATTACACTACAGTATCTAAGGTAAAAGGCCCATGTAAAGTGGTGTGACCTCATCACATGGTGACTGTGTAGGTCTGCCTTCTCTTGTGATCCACCCTTCATTATCTAGTTAGCACTATACCTTAGCTGTGGCCTTGGTTTCCCTGCAAGCTTTGTTGTTACCAGTCTAACTGATATGATCTGATGTCATCATGACTGACTGAGTGACCATGTCCTTCAGAGGATTGAGCTGTTGACTGTTACAACAGACGCAGCACATTACCAAACTACGAAGTGTGACGTTGTGAAACAACAAGTAGCAGTGATGGTTAAAAAACATATCCTCGTGATCCGCATTAACAGGGCAATCTGGGATTCAAACATCAGCAAAGTGGTCAGTCACCCCGCCAATTTTTTGTAAAAAGATGGGCCTGGAGAAATGTTGTACCAATCCCAGATTGGCTCTTTTTTTTAAGGTAACCAGCTAAACTAAAGCTGCATTTAGCCTAGCATACTGTGTGTATCTAAGTTATGTACTGTAGGAGGCCTGAGTCAATTTGTTGGGACAGCTGTCTGCTGTTTCCCTAAAGGATGTCGACAACAGCAAGAGAAGGCCGCTTGGCGTTTGTTGTGAAACTGTGTCATGTGGTTGTAGTACAGCTTGTGTATCAGTCTGTGGATCTGTGAATGCTAGTGAACTGACATGCACTATTGTGTGGTGTAGTCAGACTATTGTGTGTGGTAGTCAGACTATTGTGCTGTGATGGGATAGTAGGCTATGTTGTGTTGGCTGTTGACAGGCTAGAGATAGTAGGCTATGTTGTGTTGGCTGTTGACAGGCTAGAGATAGTAGGCTATGTTGTGTTGGCTATTGACAGGCTAGAGATAGTAGGCTATGTTGTGTTGGCTGTTGACAGGCTAGAGATAGTAGGCTATGTTGTGTTGGCTGTTGACAGGCTAGAGATAGTAGGCTATGTTGTGTTGGCTGTTGACAGGCTAGAGATAGTAGGCTATGTTGTGTTGGCTGTTGACAGGCTAGAGATAGTAGGCTATGTTGTGTTGGCTGTGGTGTCGCAGCAGCTGTAGCTCTAATAGAATGACTCTGTCACTGTTTCACAACGCGCTAACGAACAGATGTGGCCATAGGAAGTGACCGAGGTGAGTGGAATGTTCAGCAGCCATGTTGGAACTGAGGACCAGAACGCCTCCTGCTGGCGTCATGGTCAGCAGCTGTTTGTGTCAATCAGTCTCTCTCTCTCTCTCTCTCTCTCTCTCTCTCTCTCTCTCTCTCTTTCTCCTCTTCTCTTCTCTTCTCTTCTCTTCTCTTCTCTTCTCTTCTCTTCTCTTCTCTTCTCTTCTCTTCTCTTCTCTTCTCTTCTCTTCTCTTCTCTTCTCTTCTCTTCTCTTCTCTTCTCTTCTCTTCTCTTCTCTTCTCTTCTCTTCTCTTCTCTTCTCTTCTCTTCTCTTCTCTTCTCTTCTCTTCTCTTCTCTTCTCTTCTCTTCTCTTCTCTTCTCTTCTCTTCTCTTCTCTTCTCTTCTCTTCTCTTCTCTTCTCTTCTCTCTCTGCCATCTCTCTCGCTCTCGAATAATAATGTAAAGCTGGAAGGAACAGAGAGGTCCAACACCATTGTCAATGTCCCAGTGGCCATCAGTCAATGTTTATGGGGCTTTTCCTCTGCATGCAACTGCTAGAGTGAAATGAGCCAGAAGAATATGCCAATTGTCCTCTCTCTGCCTGATAACTCCTGTTCCTGAACTACACAGAGGCACCACACAGCATAATGAAAAACAAAGGTTGTCCTGGTTTCACTTGGGGTTGAAATAAATGGCCTAAACTTCCTTTCGCGGTCTTCTTCACAAACGGGTTCATGATGCACAATCAGTTGCTCCAAAACATACTTATATTAAGCTGGTTTACCTTTTTTCATCCCTGAAAGGTGTGTTGTTTTCCTGTGGCAGACAAGTGTTTCTGTGCGTCTGTGATGACAGTGTGTGTTGTTTTCCCCCAGGCAGAGCAGGACCTGAGGATGACCCAGAGTGAGTTTGACAGACAGGCGGAGATCACCAGGCTGCTCCTGGAGGGGGTCAGCAGCACCCATGTACGTACCCTGACCTCTGACACCACGACAACCCCACGACCCTGTGACCCCGCATGACCTCAATCTGAGTTTGTCTGAAATGGCATCCTATTCCCTTTTATTGTGCGCTTCCTAGCGGAATAGGGTACCCTAAAAGGAATAGGGTGCTATTTCAGACAGCCTCTGCCTGTCCCTGCACACAACCCTCCATGACCCTATGACGCCAGCATGACCTAGATTCTGTCTAACCCAAAGGTTCAACTACTGTACCAGCATGCATCTTTGGTTACATTCATAAATACCTGTTTGTAGAGGAGAGTTTTCCTGTTGGAAGACATGCCTCTCTTTCTCCCCTTTCTCTCTGTCTCCTTCTCTATCACGCTTTTTCTCTCTTTACAATAGGCACACCACCTCCGCTGTCTGACTGACTTTGTAGAGGCCCAGACTACATACTATGCCCAGTCTTACCAGTACATGGTAGACCTCCAGAAGCAACTGGGGAGGTATGTTTACCTACTCTTGACAAATCATCTCCATCTAAGTGTGTGTAGTTTATTCTACTACAGTTTTGTTGGCACAGCATTACATATATTTCTAAAGTGTGGTTAGGTTTTTTTTTTTTACCAGTGCTACTCCTCTTCTTTCCCCAGCTTCCCGTCTACGTTCTCCTCCAACAACAACCAGTCGTCTAGTAGTTCTGGTGGGGCAAGTATCTCAGTACCCACCATCCCCTTGTCTGCCTCCATGCCCAGCCCCTCTCCTGGCCGGGGCTTGTCAGGCTTCAGTGAGCTCCGGAGCTCCAGCGGCAGCCGCAAAGCCCGCGTTCTCTACGACTACGATGCTGCCGGCAGCAGTGAACTCTCCCTGCTCGCTGATGAGGTGGGTAACATGGGACTGGGGTTGAGCACTTCTCAAAGCTTTAATGGGCTCTGGTTTTGGGCATGCCTTTCCATCTCTCTGGTTTTTCTTGCTCGCTCTTTGCCTTTTAGCTTTCTCTTCCTCCATCTCTCCTTCTTTCTTTCCGTCCCACCTTATCTCATGCAATTGTTTGTTCCGACTTCAACATCTGAGGTTCTTGCTGATGAGATGTGTTTATTGCATTGCTACTATTGGACTGCCTGACTGAGAGGGAGCGTGTTCTGTCTTGTATACGTCCTGGTCCAGGTCATCATGGTGAGCAGTGTCCCAGGCATGGACTCTGATTGGCTGATGGGTGAGCGGGGTGCCCAGAAGGGTAAAGTGCCCATCACCTATCTGGAGCTGTTGAACTGATCAGAGCGGAGTGCTGTCTGTATGTGGGAGAGACTCCAGAGAGTCCAGACTGCGGGGCCAATATTCATAATGCATCTCAGAGTAGGTCCTAGGATCATTTTTACAGTTTAGATTATAACTATATGGACAGGTGGGATATGATTACCTGATCCTAGATCAGCAGTCATACTCTGAGACGCTTTGTTAATACAGGCACCAGGATCCAGAGGAAAGCAACAAGCAAGCCCAGAGTAGTAGAGCTGGGAGCTCCTATTTATACTGTCGACCACGGGATGGGGTCTGCTCCATGCTCATTCTGTCAATTCAATTAATCAGGAGAATTGTAAGTCAGTTAAAAACATTGTGAATTTAATTTCAGTTCGTCAAAGGAATTGGATGGATTGAATTGGAACTGACCCTATCCCTGCCGTGCCATGTACAGTATGCAACTAACTATGTTTATACAAGCCGCTTCGATGCCTGTTTTTCTCTCAATGCAATCTTAATTCAATATGTGCCAGACTTTCTCCACAACCTTCCATATGTACAACCAAACCTTTTGTTTACAATACAATTCAGATGGTGATCTTAAAGTGCTTTTTGATGTGATTTCTTTCTACTCACTGCCAATTATAGTCCAGTTTGTAATATGGGTGAAATGCTAGGCATGTCTTTTTTAATATTTTTAACAAGACAGAAAAGCACTTAATTTGCATAGGACGACTGAAAGTTAAGATTCTTTTATTTTTAAGTATTATTTTGTAGATCATAATCATATGATCATCTTGAATTGTAGCTACTGGTTGCCTTTTGACAGTTACACAGTGCCTTATGTGAAACTGACAGACTTCCTCAGTGGAACCTTAACCATGACAGAATCAGGGCTATAAAGTTCCAGGAAAATTCCATTAGATTACAGTGTGCAGTTAGAATGGGGAAGGTCTTAAATTTCATTAAGGATTGTCTGGCACGGCTAGGAGAGGCATGTGCCTCTGATACTGTCTCAATCTGACTGAGGTATCTGGAGAGATGTATCGCTCTCTGATGTAGGGGTGGGTTAAACAGTACAGTTAACCCTGTAAGACCCTGTTATAAATGCCATAACTGTAGCTACCCAGTAAAGTATTTGTTAATAAGAAACCATTTCAAACAATCCTATTTCTTAATATTGACCCCTAATCTATATTTTATTTACATTATCTGAGAATTAGGGACCAACATTTTCACTGTCAGCAACATTATTTTAGGAAAGCACATCGACTTTAGGTAAGCCTTTTTATTTCATTCATTCAGTAGTAGCAACTCTCAAGGAGCCTCAGGTATTCTCTTACTGCTTCTGATTTGATTATACAATATGGTTAATTAGTCAGTTTAATATGGGCTGTCCTCAGTGCTCTGCGGCATGTGGCTAGGCTTTATGTTTACTTTGATGGGCAACAGTGCCTTAATGGAAAGCAAGAGGTGGTCTTCATTTTTTCAGTACTTACATGTAGTGTGTAACCAACCAGATGCCCCCCCCACAACTCCTATGCACGCACGCACACACACACCAATGGAGGCTGCTGAGGGGAGAACGGCTCATAATGAGGGACGGAAGGTAGCAAATGGAATGGCCTCAAACACATAGAAACCATGTGTTTGATGTATTTGATACCATTCCACTGATACCGCTCCAGTCATTACCACAAGCCTGTTCTTCCCAATTAAGGTGCCACCAACCTTCTGTGACACACAAACACAAACAAACTAGTTCATTGGGGAGGTTAAATTTTATAATGGCTTATTGCTGCTTATTGTTTTTTGTTTTTTTACTGTAATCATAGAATTGTAAAGAATATATGCAGTATGGTATTAAAGTAATAACATTTTGCTTGACCGTCTCTTGTTTTTATTCATATTAACATGTCACATTAAGGGAGTTAGTCCTTTTTGTAACCACTACAGGACAAGCTTGTTGTGACTGCTCTGTGATGACCCTATGGTGAGGACCAAGGGTCAATCTCAATTATACCCCATGTCCTCTCCTCGCCTCCTCAAAACGCACTAGAGGGGAAGGTTAGAGGTTCCTCCCCTTGGGCCTTCTGCTCCAATGCGTTTGGAGAAGGAAGTGAGGAAAGAGGACATGAGGAGTCAAGGAAATTCAAATGAGACCATAACAAAGCTGCCAAGAACTTGTTCTCCATGGATATTCATTAGCGTTCTGCACAACTTATTACAACACATCCAACTGGGCACAAAATAAATAGGGCCAAATGATCTTTTGTCCCAGCGGCAGTAAGGCTTTCTCAATGTTTAAATCCACATGTAGGACTACAGCTAACATTGTAGTTTATATAGTGTTATGTTGTGTACAGATGAAACATTGATTGCTCACGAATTGCACTTTTTCTACCTGTATTTATTGTCTGTATATGTCCTTAGTCTATCTTCGATTGTGTTATGTATGCACAGAGCTGCAACCTACATTTCCCCATGGGGATAATGAAGTTATCTTAATTTAAGATTATATGCATCTTTAGGCACTATATAAAGGTCAGTACATAATCAAGGTTCATCCTGCTTGGCCTTGGCACATGATTAATTATGAACAAAAAATATAGATACCGGTATATTGTCAGGATTCATTTAATTTGTTTAACTTTAAGGTCCACTTACACCAATACAATGCTTGCGTCTCAAATGGTACCCTACCCCATATAGAGTGCACTACTTTTGACCAGAGCCCTTAGGGCCCTGGACAAAAGTAGTTCACCTAATATGGAATTGGGTTCCATTTGGGATGCAGCCTATTAAACCCCATGGTTGAAGCAAACACTATTGTACACTAGTAGAACTGTTCTCTTTGGTTGCAATCCACCAGCCTGTGATTGAGTTCAGAGAGGAGAAGGTTAAGAGGAAGTGGAGCTCAGAAACCTTTCCACTTCCAGTGTTGCTGCCCATTACTCATGCTCACATGCAGAGGCCCAGAGCAGTGCAGTTCCTTCCCAAAACTATGAATGTGTAACCATGTACGCAAACCAGGGCCCCACGCACACAGTTTCCGCCAGATAGAAACCCACAAAGCAACCCTCCTGGGCTGGGTTTCCCAAAAGCATCACAGCTTTAAGATCAGGGATCATCAACTACACTGAACAAAAAAAAAACGCATCATGTAAAGTGTTGGTCCCATATTTCATGAGCTGAAATAAAAGATCCCATACATTTTCCATATGCACAAAAAGCTTATTTCTCTCAAATGTTGTGCACAAATTTGTTTACATCCCTGTTAGTGAGCATTTCTCATTTGTCAAGATAATCTATCCACCTGACAGATGTGGCATATCAATAAGATGAATAAACAGCATGATCATTACACAGGTGCACCTTGTGCTGGGGACAATAAAAGGCCACTCTAAAATTTGCAGTTTTTGTCCAACTGGTATCACAACTGCAGACCACGTGTAACATTGCCCACCCAGGACCTCCACATCCGGCTTCTTCACCTGCGGGATCGTCTGAGACCAGCCACCTGGACAGCTGATGAAACTGTGGGTTTGCACAACCGAATAATTTCTGCACAAACTCAGGAACCGTCTCAGGGAAGCTCATCTGCATGCTCGTCGTCCTCATCAGGGTCTTGACCTGGCTGCAATTCGGTGTTGTAACCGACTTCAGTGGGCAGATGCTCACCTTCGATGGCCACTGACACGCTGGAGAATCCCGGTTTCAACTGTACCGGGCAGATGGCAGACAGTGTGTATAGTGCTGTGTGGGCGAGCGGTTTGCTGATGTCAATGTTGTGAACAGAGTGTCCCATGGTGGCAGTGGGGTTATGGTATGGGCAGGCATAAGGTACGGACAACGAACACAGTTGCATTTTATCGATGGCAATTTGAATGCACAGAGATACCATGATGAGATCCTGAGGCCCATTGTCGTGCCATTCATCCGCTGCCATCACCTCACGTTTCAAATTGATAATGCACAGCCCCATGTTGCAAGGCTCTGTACACAATTCCTGGAAGCTGAAAATGTCCCAGTTCTTCCATGGCCTGCATACTCACCAGACGTCACCCATTGAGCATGTTTGGGATGCTCTGGATCGACGTGTACGTCACGTTCACGTGTCTCTCTATTCTGCTTGGGAATACTTGGGAACATATTTCCAAAATTAAAGATGGTACACTACATTACCAAATGTATGTGGACACCTGCTCGTCAAACATCTCATTCCAAAATCATTTGCATTAATATGGAGTTGGTCCCCCCTTTGCTGCTATAACAGCCACTAGATGTTGGAACATTGCCGCTGGGACTTGCTTCCATTCAGCCACAAGAGCATTAGCGAGGTTGGGCACTGATGTTGGGCGATTAGGCCTGGCTCGCAGTCGGCGTTCCAATTCATCCCAAAGGTGTTCGATGGGGTTGAGGTCAGGGCTCTGTGCAGGCCAGTCAAGTTCTTCCACACCGATCTCGACAAACCATTTCTGTATGGACCTCGCTTTGTGCACAGGGGCATTGTAATGCTGAAACAGGAAAGGGCCTTCCCCAAACAGTTGCCACAAAGTTGGAAGAACAGAATCGTCCAGAATGTCAGTGTATGCTGTAGCGTTAAGATTTCCCTTCACTGGAACTAAGGGGCCTAGCCCGAACCATGAAAAACAGCCCCAGACAATTATTCCTCCTCCACCAAACTATACAGTTGGCACTATGCATTGGGGCAGGTAGCGTTCTCCTGGCATCCGCCAAACCCAGATCCGTCCGTCGGACTGCCAGATGGTGAAGCGTGATTCATCACTCCAGAGAACTAATTTCAACTGCTCCAGAGTCCAATGGCGGCGAGCTTTACCCCACTCCAGCCGACGCTTGGCATTGTACCCAAGATGGCGTAGCAGTGCGGTCGCTTTTATTCATTGTCCCTGTGTAAATATCCCGTTTCTTGTTTTTTTGTCTATTTTGTATATATTTCTAAATTTTTACTTTTCATTCTTTAACTAAATATACTTTCCTGCAACCCGCCTCACCCAACGTGGAAAGGATTCTATTATTTCTTTATAACTTTCATCAAGAACCGTAAGCTGAAAATAGTGTAGCTGCAACTGAATGGCTACTTACTATTAGTCACCGTTAGCGTCTTCACCACTGTCCGTGGCCTACACTATCCACCAGCCAGCTCTAGCTCTAGCCTGGACAATTCGTCGGCCAGTCTGCACAGCGTGCTATCGACCCAGCGTGCTATCGACCCAGAGCTTATTGGACTTTCTGCCGGAATCACTGGACCCTAGCGCCGGATCATCGCAACCAGCTAGCTAGCTGCAACCTGTTGTTGGCTGATTACCATTGCCCTATAGCAAGCACCAGTTAGCCTTGAGCTAGCCTCAGGCCCATCTCCCGGCTATCTACCTCTCTGTCAACCGGACGGGACCTCCTAGTGTTGACACTGAGCCCCGCCGATCCAACACGACTGGTCTGCCGACGAAATAGTCTGATGTGGTTTCAACAGGCTTCCCGTTGCGACGACCACGAAGATCCATCTGCCAGCCCCGGCCCGCTAGCACACGCAAACTACAACTGTGCTCCCTGCTAGCTGTGCTGAAGCACCAATTTGAACTGCTCTCGGACTCACATATTGCTGTTCACTGGACCTTATGATCACTCAGCTGCACAGCTGATGCCTGCTGGACTGTTCCTTTACACGGTACCCTGTCCTGTTTATTCTGTTTAGCCTTAGCCCAAACGTTATCGCTATTTCCAGTTGTTGTCTTAGCTCTCTCTATTAACACCTGTGACTGCTTTATGCCTCTCTCCCATGTCAATTATGCCTTGCCTATTGCTGTTTGGGTTAGTTCTTATTATACAATTTCACTGTAGAACCCCTAGTCCCTCTCAAACTGCCTCAAATAGTTCCTTTGTTCCACCCCCCATACACGCCGAGACCGGCTCAATCGGTGCCTCCAGTGACGCTATCTCTTTCATTGTTACCCAACGCTTAGGGTTACCTGAACTGTACTCATATCCTTCCATATCATTTTCTGTACATAATGCCCTGAATCTTTTCTACAACGCCCGGAGAACTGCCTCCTTTATTCTATGTACCCAACGCACTAGAAGACCAGTTCTTAAAACCTTTAGTCGTATCCTTATTCTAGTCCTCCTCTGGTGATGTAGAGGCTAACCCAGGCCCTGCAGCCCCCAGTATCACTCCTACTCCCCAGGAGCTATCATTTGTTGACTTCTGTAACCGTAAAAGTCTTGGTTTTCTGCACGTAAATATCAGAAGCCTCCTTCCTAAGTTTGAGTTATTCACTGCGTTAGCACACTCCGCCAACCCTGATGTTCTAGCAGTGTCTGAATCCTGGCTTAGGAAGGCCACCAAAAATTCAGAAATGTCCATCCCCAACTATAACATTTTCCGTCTAGATAGAACTGCCAAAGGGGGTGGAGTTGCAATCTACTGTAGAGATAGCCTGCAGAGCTCTATCATACTATCCAGGTCTGTGCCCAAACAGTTTGAGCTTCTACTTCTAAAAATTCACCTTTCCAGAAATAAATCTCTCACTGTTGCCGCTTGCTACAGACCCCCCTCAGCCCCCAGCTGTGCCCTGGACACCATATGTGAATTAATTGCCCCCCATCTATCCTCAGAGTTCGTACTGCTTGGTGACCTAAACTGGGATATGCTTAACACCCCGGCCATCCTACAATCTAAACTAGATGCCCTCAATCTCACACAAATTATCAACGAACCTACCAGGTACAACCCTAAATCCGTAAACATGGGTACCCTCATAGATATCATCCTGACTAACTTACCCTCTAAATACACCTCCGCTGTCTTCAACCAGGATCTCAGCGATCACTGCCTTATTGCCTGCGTCCGTAACGGGTCCGCGGTCAAACGACCACCCCTCATCACTGTCAAACGCTCCCAAAAACACTTCAGCGAGCAGGCCTTCCCTAATTGACCTGGCCCAGGTATCCTGGATGGATATAGATCTCATTCCGTCAGTAGAGGATGCCTGGTTGTTCTTTAAAAGTAATTTCCTCTCAATCTTAAATAAACATGCCCCATTCAAAAAATACAGAACTAAGAACATATATAGCCCCTGGTTCTCCTCAGACTTGACTGCCCTTGACCAGCACAAAAACATCCTGTGGCGTACTGCATTAGCATCAAATAGCCCCCGCGATATGCAACTTTTCAGGGAAGTTAGGAACCAATATACACAAGCAGTTAGGAAAGCAAAGGCTAACTTTTTCAAACAGAAATTTGCTTCCTGTAGCACTAACTCCAAAAAGTTTTGGGACACTGTAAAGTCCATGGAAAATAAGAGCACTTCCTCCCAGCTGCCCACTGCACTGAGGCTAGGAAACACTATCACCACCGATAAATCTACAATAATCGAGAATTTCAACAAGCATTTTGCTACGGCTGGCCATGCGTTCCACCTGGCTACCACTACCCTGGCCACCAGCTCTGCACCCTCCGCTGCAACTTGCCCATGCCCCCCCCCCGCTTCTCCTTCACACAAATCCAGACAGCTGATGTTCTGAAAGAGCTGCAAAATCTGGACCCCTACAAATCTTCTGGGCTAGACAATCTGGACCCTTTCTTTCTAAAACTAGCCGCCGAAATTGTCGCAACCCCTATTACTAGCCTGTTCAACCTCTCTTTCGTAATGTCTGAGATCCCCAGAGATTGGAAAGCTGCCGCGGTCATCCCCCTCTTCAAAGGGGGTGACACTCTAGATCCAAACTGTTACAGACCCATATCCATCCTGCCCTGCCTTTCAAAAGTTTTTGAAAGCCAAGTCAACAAACAGATCACCGACCATTTCGAATCCCACCGTACCTTCTCCGCTATGCAATCCGGTTTCCGAGCTGGTCATGGGTGCACTTCAGCCATGCTCAAGGTCCTAAACGATATTATAACCGCGATCGATAATAGACAGTACTGTGCAGCCGTTTTCATTGACCTGGCCAAGGCTTTCGACTCTGTCAACCACCGCATTCTTATTGGCAGACTAAATAGCCTTGGTTTCTCAAATGACTGCCTCGCCTGGTTCACCAACTACTTCTCAGATAGAGTTCAATGTGTCAAATCGGAGGGCCTGTTGTCTGGACCTATGGCAGTCTCTATGGGGGTGCCACAGGGTTCAATTCTTGGGCCGACTCTTTTCTCTGTGTATATCAATGACGTCACTCTTGCTGCTGGTGACTCTCAGATCCACCTCTACGCAGACAACACCATTTTGTATACATCTGGCCCTTCATTGGACACTGTGTTAACAAACCTCCAAACGAGCTTCAATGCCATACAACACTCCTTCAATAGCCTCCTACTGCTCTTAAACACTAGTAAAACTAAATGCATGCTCTTCAACCGAACGCTGCTTGCACCCGCCCACCCGACAAGAATCACTACTCTCGACGGGTCTGACCTAGAGTATGTGGACAACTACAAATATCTAGGTGTCTGGTTAGACTGTAAACTCTCCTTCCAGACTCACATTAAGAATCTCCAATCCAAAGTTAAATCTAGAATCGGTTTCCTATTTCACAACAAAGCCTCCTTCACTCATGCTGCCAAACATGCCCTCGTAAAACTGACTATCCTACCGATCCTTGACTTCGGCGATGTCATTTACAAAATAGCCTCCAACACTCTACTCAGCAAATTGGATGTAGTCTATCACAGTGCCATCCGTTTTGTCTCCAAAGCCCCATATAATACCCACCACTGTGACCTGTACGCTCTTGTTGGCTGGTCCTCACTACATATTCGTCGCCAAACCCACTGGCTCCAGGCCATCTATAAATCACTGCTAGGCAAATCCCCGCCTTATCTTAGCTCATTGGTCACCATAGCAACACCCACCCGTAGTCTGCGCTCCAGCAGGTATATCTCACTGGTCATCCCCAAAGCCAACACCTCCTTTGGCCGCAATTCCTTCCAGTTCTCTGCTGCCAATGACTGGAACAATTTGCAAAAATCTCTGAAGCTGGAGACACTTATCTCCCTCACTAACTTTAAGCATCAGTTGTCAGAGCACCTTACCGATCACTGCACCTGTACACAGCCCATCTGAAATTAGCCCGCCCAACTACCTCATCCCTATATTGTTATTTATTTTGCTCATTTGTACCCCAGTATCTCTATTTGCACATCATCTCTTGCACATCTATCATTCCAGTGTTAATACTAATTGTAATTATTTTGCACTATAGCCTATTTATTGCCTTACCTCCATAACTTGCTACATTTGCACACACTGTATATATATATATTTCTGTTGGATTTTTGACTTTGTTTTGTTTTACCCCATATGTAACTCTGTGTTGTTGTTTTTTTTAAAGCTTTGCTTTATCTTGGCCAGGTCGCAGTTGTAAATGAGAACTTGTTCTCAACTGGTTTACCTGGTTAAATAAAGGTGAAATAAAATAAAATAAATAAAATTGTGCATGGTGATCTTAGGCTTATTGTTGGCTGCTCGGCCATGGAAACCCATTTTATGAAGCTCCCGACAAACAGTTATTGCGCTGACATTGCTTCCAGAGGAAGTTTGGAACTCGGTAGTGAGTGTTGAAACCGAGGACAGACAAGTTTTAAGCGCTACGCGCTTCTGCACTCGGCAGTCCCGTTCTGAGAGCATGTGTGGACTACCACTTCACGGATGAGCCGTTGTTGTTCCTAGATGTTTCCACTTCACAATAACAGCACTTACAGTTAACCAGGGAAGCTCTAGCAGGGCAGAAATGTGAGGAACTGACTTGTTGGAAAGGTGGCATCCTATGACGGTGCCACATTGAAAGTCACTGAGCTCTTCAGTAAGGCCATTCTACTACCAATGTTTGTCAATGGAGATTGCATGGCTGTGTGCTCGATTTTATACACCTGAAATAGCCGAATCCACTCATTTGAAGGGTTGTTCACATACTTCTGTATATATAGTGTACTTGTACTGTAGCTTTGTTGGTCTAAGGCAGGGGTGTCAAACTCATTTTAGCTCAGGGGCCACATGGAGGAAAATCTATTCCCAAGTGGGCCGGACCGGAAAAATCATGGTATATATATAACTTAAAAACAACAACTTCAGATTGTTTTCTTTGTTTTAATACGATCAACATACAACATAAAGCTGGAGCCTGAGGACAGTGTGTCCAAAATAGTACAAGCACAACATTACTATTAATCATAAAACACGTCAAGTTTATTTGAAAATTCTAAAGAAAAAGAACACACAAACACACAATGCCTCAGTGATTAACAGAACTGTTTCACAGATCACAGAACTATATCAGGGTGTCATTTCTCAGGCAGAAATGTAGATAAAAATAATGAAATCCTGTTCCCCAAACAAGTGCAAGAACCACAGAGTCAAGAATATGTTAAATATACAAATAAAATAAAAACAATTAAAAACAATAGCACATCAACATAAAAACATATAAACATAAAGCTGGAGCCTGAGGACAGTGTCCAAAAGCACAACATCACTATTAATCATAAAACACCTCAAGTTATTTGAAAGTTCTGAGGACAAAGAACACACAAACACACAATGCCTCAGTGATTAACAGAACTGTTTCACAGATCACAGAACTATATCAGGGTGTCATTTCTCAGGCAGAAATGTAGATACAAATAATGAAATCCTGTTCCCCAAACAAGTGCAAGAACCACAGAGTCAAGAATAGGTTAAATATACAAATAAAATAAAATCAATTAAAAACAATAGCACATCAACATAAAAACATATAAACATAAAGCTGGAGCCTGAGGACAGTGTCCAAAAGCACAACATCACTATTAATCATAAAACACCTCAAGTTATTTGAAAGTTCTGAGGACAAAGAACACACAAACACACAATGCCTCAGTGATTCACATAAGTATGTGATTCACACATGTCTCCTGAGTGGCGCAGTGGTCTAAGGCACTGCATCGCAGTGTAAACTGTGCCACTAGAGATCCTGGTTCGAATCCAGGCTCTGTCGCAGCCGGCCGTGACCGGGAGACTCATGGGCGGCGCACAATTGGCCCAGCGTCGTCCAGGGTAGGGGAGGGAATGGCCGGCAGGGATGTAGCTCAGTTGATAGAGCATGGCATTTGCAATGCCAGGGTTGTGGGTTCGATTCCCACGGGGGGCCAGTATAAAAAAATATGTATTCACTGACTGTAAGTCGCTCTGGATAAGAGCGTCTGCTAAATGACTAAAATGTAAATGTAAGTATATCACAGATCACAGAACTATATCAGGGTGTCATTTCTCAGGCAGAAATGTAATGTCCGTGCTTTCATCAATTGCAACCGAAAACGCAATAAATGACTTTACTTTTTGCTTCAACTGGCTGTCCAAATCCACTGAAAGATCGGAAATCCTGTCTGCAACTGTGTTTCTTGTCAGGCTGATATTTGCAAAAGCCTGCCGCTTTTCAGGGCACACAATCTCCGCTGCCTTCATCATGCATGTTTTTACAAATTCACCCTCACTAAATGGTTTTGAAGCCACTGCGATTTCATTAGCAATGAGGTAGCTAGCTTTCACTGCAGCGTCACTGATGTCTCGGCTGTGAGTAAACACAGACTGCTGTTTCTTCAGACCCGCCAACAGTTCATTCACCTTCTCTCATCTCCGCTGTCCTTGAAAGTTGTCATATTTGTCGGCATGAAGACTCACATAGTGGCGACGAAGGTTATATTCTTTCAGCACTGCAACATGCTCTGAACACACCAAACATACAGCTTTCCCATTCAATTCCGTGAATAAATAGGATGACCATTTTTCTTGGAACACTCTGCACTCTGCGTCCACTTTTCTCTTTTTTGACAGAGACATATTGGGGCAAAGAGGGTGCCAAAGCACATAATGTTAAAAGTAGAAGCCGTAATAAATATCGCGGGCAAAACAAAGTATCTCATTGGCTGCACGTGCTTGACCTACTTGCTCTGCCCCGGTATAAACAGTTTGCTTGCTTAACACAATTGCTATTGCGCCATCCAGTGGACGCAATTGGAACAGCAGTTTATTTTATTGAAAAATTGCAGCGCATTTTTATGCTTTACCAAAACATTTTTATATATATTTTTAATATTATTATTTTTTAATCATCTCGCGGGCCGGATTAAACCCGTTTGCGGGCCTGATCCGGCCCGCGGGCCGGACGTTTGACACCCCTGGTCTAAGGGCAAGGGCCCCTTGTGGCTGGGCTGTTACCCAGTATCTGTATTAGGCCTGCTACTTTTCACAATTTGATTGAATAAAGTGGCATTGAGGAATGTCTAAGCTTCCACATAGGCCTTCTGTTGTTTTGAGTTTGATTTCCGTGGCATTGCATCATTTACATTTACATTTACGTCATTTAGCAGACGCTCTTATCCAGAGCGACTTACATCAATACTTGTTTACAATGAGACTGAGTGCAGTAGAGTATACGTAGAGACTACATCATAGATTACTTTGGAATTCACCCTGTGAGTTGTGAAAGCACACTTCCTCTTTCATCAGGAGATGGCCATTTTATATTTCTTTTTAATGAACAAACCTATGCTCAGTCAGCTCAGTAGATAACCCCCCGGAGTGGAGAGCAGCCCAAAGTGTGCAGAGAGAGTGTGCTCCAGGCTTCTCAAAGGCCTTCCCTCCCTGCCAGCTGGGTTTCTCTTACTCTCTCTGTTCCAACCATAGACTTAGATAGACATTGCATTATTGTATCTGTCCCATTATTGTGTCTGTGTGAGCAGGGGCAGCACACTGAGGTATATATGAACTACAGACAGCATCCAATATGGACGCCCGTTGTTTTCAACATAATCTACTCATGTTCACATACGCCGTTTCATGGTTGCTGACATCTTTCTATATCTGCTTTTACTGGGATTAATACGCCGCAACACTAGCAGGACAGAACTGGACAGCAGTATCGCACGAACATGCTCCATGAACTCTGCCAGAGCGTGCCAAGCACATGGACAGTTAAACAAACAAACCAGCACTTGGCCCCTGGCCAGCTGAGCTCATGACGTCACAGCATGAATACAACATTTTAATATCTTCGGCTGTAAGTGATGGAAAAGAAATCGGCCTCAGCGCCATTATTTGAATAATTCAATGGATGTTTTATAAACAAAGGTCTAATTAGGAATTTTCAAATTTGACTTCTTTATGAGGTTGTCTATGGGAATTGTCTTTCTGGGCCGTACTGCAATACCGATGCTGTCCTCTGGGCACAGTGGAAAGCATGTTTCCAGACCAGAACCCTGGGGCCTTGAGGCAGCGCCATTGAGGCCATCTCCATTTTGAAGTAGTCCATTTTCTTTTTTTACTACTTCTATGAGTTGGCAAACAAACTGAAAGGGTGCATACCGCCACATAGAGTGTGTTTTTTTAACAGGTATAAAGTCCAGGTTGGAGATTTACTACCACCTGCATTTGTGGAATATTTGCTCACAAATATAATTAATTGGCTAATCCCTCTTGGTGACCTGAATGGAATTATGTGATCCTTCCCTAACCCATAAGAAGTACCACACAGTTGACTAAATGGTGAAAGTTCTCAATGGCACTGCCCATGCTAAAATATGATTTTGGGCACTAGAGTCCTCTATCTATCTCTATGGTTCCAACCACCATGACCTACAGCCACAGCATAACCACAGTGGTAATCTGGTTACGCTCTGGTTAAGCCTGTACTCCACATCACGGTTGCTCTGCACTCTACAGCTCCAAACAGCCATCCTGACCGGCACCCAGTACTGCCTGCCTGCCAGTAACCCTGAGGGTCCTGCATTGATACACACACACACAAACACTCTTTAAATACCAGAGCTAAGGTAGCTGACTAAACTCAACTCCATGGTGAAGGGAGTTTCTGATTAACTCCACCAACGGAGTTGAGCAGAGACCAGGCTTTGTGGAATTCAGATCCACCTACATCGATTCGCCCAAGGTCAATACTTTAAAAAATGTAATTTATGAAACACCTGCCTTGTACCTATGTTTGTCCTCTGTAGTTGTGTGCCTTACTTTGTTTGCTGAAATTCATACTTTTTAATGAAATGTTAATCAAATACAACCACTGACACAAAAAGATCCCATCATGTCAAACGAACAAATTGTCTGTCTACATTTATAAAATTGTACCGTCATTTCCTGTTTCCATCAGCCCGGTCGTGTCTTTTTTCATGCGTAGCCAAAATTAAGACATTTTATATAAGATACTTTTAGCTCCCTCAGCACCCCTACTTCCCGCGACTATGGAAATGTTTGCCATTTTTTATATGATATCTGAGTGAGACTGACAAAATCAATGGGGTCCCCCTGGCCAGTAATTGACCATGATAACAAGTTTAGATAGCTGGCCTCTAAACTAATTTAGCAATCTAAACAATTTTAGCTGACATGGGCTAATTGACTGATTATCAGTGACTGACATAACAAAATAAAAACTGCTGATGCACAACCAAATTTCAAAATTGCACCTTGTATATTCTACTATTCTAACTCGCAACAGTAAGTTGAGACCTCGACTTCCTTTTTGGGAAATTGATCCGAGGGCCTCCCTGTTTTATTACATTTTTTTACATTTTAGTCATTTAGCAGACGCTCTTATCCAGAGCGACTTACAGGAGCAATTAGGGTTAAGTGCCTTGCTCAAGGGCACATTTACGTCATTTAGCAGACGCTCTTATCCAGAGCGACTCACCAATTGGTGCGTTCACCCTATAGCCAGTGGGATAATCACTTTACAAATTTTTTTTTTGGGGGGGGGGCGGTAGAAGGATTACTTTATCCTATCCCAGGTATTCCTTAAAGAGGTGGGGTTTCAAATGTCTCCGGAAGGTGGTGAGTGACTCCGCTGTCCTGGCGTCGTGAGGGAGCTTGTTCCACCATTGGGGTGCCAGAGCAGCGAACAGTTTTGACTGGGCTGAGCGGGAACTATGCTTCCGCAGAGGAAGGGGAGCCAGCAGGCCAGAGGTGGATGAACGCAATGCCATCGTTTGGGTGTAGGGACTGATCAGAGCCCGAAGGTACAGAGGTGCCGTTCCCCTCACTGCTCCATAGGCAAGCACCATGGTCTTGTAGCGGATGCGAGCTTCAACTGGAAGCCAGTGGAGTGTGCGGAGGAGGGGGGTGACGTGAGAGAACTTGGGAAGGTTGAACACCAGACGGGCTACGGCATTCTGGATGAGTTGTAGGGGTTTAATGGCACAGGCAGGGAGGCCAGCCAACAGCGAGTTGCAGTAGTCCAGACGGGAGATGACAAGTGCCTGGATTAGGACCTGTGCCGCTTCCTGTGTAAGGCAGGGTCGTACTCTCCGAATGTTGTAGAGCATGAACCTGCAGGAGCGGGTCACCGCCTTGATGTTGGCGGAGAACGACAGGGTGTTGTCCAGGGTCACGCCTAGGCTCTTCGCACTCTTGGAGGAGGACACAGCGGAGTTGTCAACCGTGATGGCGAGATCATGGAACGGGCAGTCCTTCCCCGGGAGGAAGAGCAGCTCCGTCTTGCCAGGGTTCAGCTTGAGGTGGTGATCCGTCATCCATACTGATATGTCTGCCAGACATGCAGAGATGCGATTCGCCACCTGGTTATCAGAAGGGGGAAAGGAGAAGATTAGTTGTGTATCGTCAGCGTAGCAATGATAGGAGAGGCCATGTGAGGATATGACAGAGCCAAGTGACTTGGTGTATAGGGAGAAAAGGAGAGGGCCTAGAACTGAGCCCTGGGGGACACCAGTGGTGAGAGCACGTGGTGCGGAGACAGCTTCTCGCCACGCCACTTGGTAGGAGCGACCGGTCAGGTAGGACGCAATCCAGGAGTGAGCCGCGCCGGAGATGCCCAGCTCGGAGAGGGTGGAGAGGAGGATCTGATGGTTCACAGTATCAAAGGCAGCAGACAGGTCTAGAAGGACAAGAGCAGAGGAGAGAGAGTTAGCTTTAGCAGTGCGGAGAGCCTCCGTGACACAGAGAAGAGCAGTCTCAGTTGAAGGACAAGAGCAGAGGAGAGAGAGTTAGCTTTAGCAGTGCGGAGAGCCTCCGTGACACAGAGAAGAGCATTAAGATTCCCCAAAGACAAAGACAAAACAGCAAATGAAGGGAACTCTTAAGAACTTGAGAAGGATTTTATTGTTTCAAAATGCCATCATTGCAGAGTTAAAGCAAAAGTACCACAGAAGAAAAAATCACTAGATTCTATGAACATGATGACAACAGTAGAGCAACAACAGGGAAAAAGGACACTAACGAGGAACAAGAAGAAAAAGCAGAAGCGCTTCTTAAAAGGAACAATTCAGAACCTTTATCTAAAGTTTAAGAGGGAATATTCAGATATTCAAATGTCCTACTATGAATTCTGCAAAAGACGTCCTTTTTGGGTTGTCAAGCCAACAGTCCAGGATAGGGACACATGCCTCTGCAAAACCCACGCCAACCTCCAGTTCATGGTGGACAAACTACATTGAGAACCTTATTGAGTCTTTGTGCTGTGAGAACATTTTACATTTTAGCCATTTAGCAGACGCTCTTATCCATAGCGACTTACAGTTAGTGAGTGCATACATTTTTCAAAACCTGAAGAAAGAGTGCATGTACAGAGAGTGCTCCCTTTGCCAGGCAAAAGAGCTTAAACATCTGACTTTGATGCTGGTGAGCAGACATGGTGGTTTGAGTGGAAAAACAAAGCTGAAGAGAGAGAGAAACATGGAGAAGTTCACTGTACATTTGACAGTAAAAGAAAAGGTGGGTGGCACACTGCAGATTCTACTGGAGGACTTCTCCAAAGGATTGAAAGAGAAGTTGGGGAAACACGTGTACAACATTCGACACCAATACTCCAAACTGAGAGAATTAAAAGAGAGTCTGCGGAAAGAGGAGATCATCGTGCATTTTGACTTTGCAGAGAACTACCTGTGTAAATACACCAGTGAAATCCAGGCAGTTCACTTTGGTGATTCTCACAAGCAGGTGACCCTCCACACCGGTGTTGGATATACCACAAATGATACAGTTTGACTTTGCTCACTGAGCTCTTCTATGTGGCTTGACCCCTCTGCTATTTGGGCCCATCTCTCATGGCTTGACCCCTCTGCTATTTGGGCCCATCTCTCATGGCATGACCCCTCTGCTATCTGGGCCCATCTCTCATGGCATGACCCCTCTGCTATCTGGGCCCATCTCTCATGGCATGACCCCTCTGCTATCTGGGCCCATCTCTCATGGCATGACCCCTCTGCTATCTGGGCCCATCTCTCATGGCATGACCCCTCTGCTATCTGGGCCCATCTCTCATGGCATGACCCCTCTGCTATCTGGGCCCATCTCTCATGGCATGACCCCTCTGCTATCTGGGCCCATCTCTCATGGCATGACCCCTCTGCTATCTGGGCCCATCTCTCATGGCTTGACCCCTCTGCTATTTGGGCCCATCTCTCATGGCATGACCCCTCTGCTATCTGGGCCCATCTCTCATGGCATGACCCCTCTGCTATCTGGGCCCATCTCTCATGGCTTGACCCCTCTGCTATTTGGGCCCATCTCTCATGGCTTGACCCCTCTGCTATCTGGGCCCATCTCTCATGGCTTGACCCCTCTGCTATCTGGGCCCATCTCTCAAAAACACTGGCCTACTTCCTTGAGCTCTGCCCATCGGCTACTTTTGGAATCTTACTTTGTCTTATATTAATTAAATGTTGAACAATGGTTGTTGTTCAAAAATGTTTGCAATAAAATATTGTTTTCATACGTTTTTTATTTTATTTCCACCACACCTTGTCTTTTCCATCACACCCATATTTTTGAGGTAAATGAGTATACTATGTATAATTTACATTGATTGATTTGTTGTAGACAGGGAAATCATATGGTTGTTATCATAATCTCACAAAACGGTTGGGTGGACATTTTTATTTTTCATGATAAATAAATGTTTTCAGCTGTCACAAAGGCAAGTTTATACATTCAGGGGTCGTGTTGAATTATTAATATTAGGAAAACCTTAAAAATCAATACAAGTTCATGTACAAATGTATAAGAAATGTGTTATAAATAAATTGTATGATATTTCATTTTCAAATAAAATTGATGTTTAATGACATGATGGAAATGACATTTGTCTATGGCTGTCTTGGAAAAATGACAAAAATATATACATTCTTGAATAGCACGATCGCAGCCATTATCAGATATTGTTTCTAGACAAATCAAAGACAATTATAATACTGGTAAAAGTGTGTTTCAATATGCTTTAATTTCTGAAATCTTGCAGGGCCAAAGTGCCCGAAGTTGCAGAATCACCCAGATACACTATTTAGTTGTTACTTTGTGCCCGTGTTACTTTGTGCCCCAGTCTCCCCTAGATCTATAGGTTTCAGGTTTTTTGCCAAGGTTTTCATTCTGTAACTTTGTTTTAAGTAGCTAGGCCTAAGGTCTGTGTGGTGCAGTGATTAAGAAACATAATAATAGGACATTTTCTGTTTTAACTACTTTAGAGGGTTTTTTGGTGAAGTAAAGCATTTTCAGAAAACGTGTGTTGATTCAGCTGTCTAAAGGATGAATTCGCTATTTGACTGTAATTCACTGTTCTGATTTCTGTTTAATTTTATTTGGTCTTTGGTCTCAAGCTATTTAAGCCATTTAATAGTTGTTGCCATTTAAACCACTCTTAGTAGACCTAGGCCTAATTTGGTCCCATTGAGCTGGTTGGTGGCCATTTTGAAAAACTGCTGCCTGTACAGTAGGCCTAATGGGTAAAATCTGCTATGTTTATTTAGACTTTTGCTGGCTTTCTGTAAAGGTTAAGTGGTCTCATCATAAAAGTATTTTGTGAAAATTAGTTTCCCCTCTGCTGGATTCTGCATTTATATATCATTATATGGGTGTCTACTGTCTACATGGCAGGTAGTAAAAATAAGAATAAAAAATACTATTTTTGTACCCCCTTTTTCATGATATCCAATTGCGATCTTGTCTTATCGCTGCAACTCCCAAACGGGCTTGGGAGAGGTGAAGGTCAAGTCATCCGAAACATGACTCGCCAAACCATCTGTAGGCCCCCGGCCCGCCACAAGGAGTTGCTGGAGTGCGATGAGCCAAGTAAATTGTGCCAATGATGGGCCAATTGTGCGCCGCCCTATGGGACTCCCGGTCATAGCCTAGGAACGAACCCGGGTCTGTAGTGACGCCTCAAGCACTGTGATGCAGTGCCTTAGACCGCTGCGCCACTCGGGAGGCCTCAGGTTGTTAATTGTTTTATAAACAAAAAGTCTATGTACTTTTCAATGTAGGCTAGGAGCATGAGGATGATTTTTTTATATTCACTGAAATCAACCGGTTGCAGCTATCACTTCCATTGATTGTTAGCTAGCTGTGGCTAAAGTTTGTAGTGGCTGTGGATTACAGTTTCACCTGGCTCATAGAATACTGAACTTTGGCTTTAAATTTGGACTGAATTAATCAAACTGGTTCATTTAACCAAACCATAATTTAATTCAATTTACATTTAATTCAATCCATTTGTAATCTGTTATTTCCACACTCATAGATTCACTTATGAGGACCAGCACAGGAGGGACACTGGACTGGAGGAGTAGATTCCATCTGCAACTGAGGACAGGCAGCAGCTAAATCGATTTAACATACAGGTTAAATCAACGTCGTCACAAATCTGGGACCAGCGCCATTGCTAACTACTAACCATTGCTAACTGTTGCTAACTAGCATAGCTGGTCCCATTGTTGCAAAGAGCTATGGGATATTAGTATCCCGTTGTCTTAACCTTTGTCATTTTCAACCTAGAGCTATGGAAGACCCACTTTGCATCACATCATGCCCAGATGAGGTTAAAGGTACTGTAAGTGGTGTTACATAGATGCTGTGTTCACGATGCATGATTAATACATAATTCATGGTTTATTTGATGTAGTAAAAAATTAAAAAATTAAATGATTTATTGATGTATAGGTAAGAATTTAAATGTGATGTAACAGGTAAAATTAACGTTAGGCCATTGTTTGTGTGTTTATGTTCCATCCTGCTACGGAATTTTTTAATTGACTGTGTGCAATCTAATTTAAGCAGATCTTAGTCTGAGTTATAATTGTTGATGGCAGAGGCCAAGAAAGACAGTAAAGGGACTTTAAGGATTCAAGAACCTCTTTTCAGGACAAGCAGCCAACGAGGTATTTTGTTCAACCTGTAGAACTTTGTTTATATTGGCGCCAAGTGTCTCCTGGGTGGCACAGTGGTCTAAGGCACTGCATCGCAGTGCTAACTGTGCCACTAGAGATCCTGGTTCGAATCCAGGCTCTGTCGCAGCCGGCCGCGACCGGGAGACTCATGGGCGACGCACAATTGGCCCAGCGTCGTCCAGGGTAGGGGAGGGAATGGCCGGCAGGGATGTAGCTCAGTTGATATCGCATGGCGTTTGCAACGCCAGGGTTGTGGGTTCATTTCCCACGGGGGGGCAGTATGAAAAAAAAAATATATGTATTCACTAACTGTAAGTCGCTCTGGATAAGAGCGTCTGCTAAATGACTAAAATGTAAGTGCCATTTGTATTGTCGCGCCAAGCGCCATTTGTATTGTCGCGCCGAGCGCCATTTGTATTATTTTGTTTCAGTACTGTATAATTTATCAACGTTACTGTGTTCATCAAATATATAGTTCTCACGGTGTGACGTGGATGCATCGAAGAAAAAGACGTGCAAGGCAATAAACGCCCGTTTCAAGGAACCAACCTGTGTCTGTTGTCGTGAAGAGAGCTACAGGTACACTAGCACACAGTAGACTAGAGCTGAAGTGAAGAACATGAAGATAAAGGTGCTGTTTCTTACTTAGAAGTGTTTTTTATTATTATTTTGGCCCGTGTTCCAATCGTGAAATGTGGCCCGTCAGGTGTTGTATGTTGATTGGTGCTTCACTTTAGGCAGAGTTGATTTGTATGGAAAATAGTGATTGTCATTTTTAAACACGGTGAAAGCACAATACTTTTTGGAAATCTATAACCTTTAGCTGCTAATAGTTCAGTACATAGGACTGACCTGACAACATAGAAAATGTGAAGGATAAAGTTGTGCCGTAGTCCAACACACTTTCATACTAACATTTTACCTTTCAAAGCCATATTGGTGGAATACTGGAAATCAACTTAAATGCGGTCCCCGTGGCCAAAGTTGTAGCTGTGCCTCACAAATCCGACTCGAGGCCAACTCCTTTCTGAGACACAACTGGGCAGTTGCTGCACATCTCAACAAAACAGGAAATGTCATGTTTCCTCAGCTGCTTTTAGCAACAGTTTGCATCACAAGACAGTTTGCATCTGCACACACATACAAACACAATAAGCGCACACAACAGGCCCCTAGAGGCAGGGATGGTGTAAACCAAGTACACATAGCACCATCAGATTATAATGATGCAAAAAGGTCCAGCACATTTATGGGAAATCTTGACTCACTCCCGAAAAATGTATAGCACGCAGTTATCAAATAAAATAAAATTGTATTTGTCACATGCGCCAAATACAACAGATGTAGACCTTACAGTGAAATGCTTACTTACAAGCCCTTAACCAACAATGCAGTTTTAAGAAAAATATGTGTTAATTAAAAAATAAAAGAAATAAAAAGAAATAACAAATAATTAAAGAGCAGCAGCAAAATAACAGTAGTGAGGCTATATACAGGGGGTAGCGGTATAGAGTCGTTGTGCGGGGGCACAGGTTAGTTGAGGTAATTGAGGTAATATGTACATGTAGGTAGAGTTAAAGTGACTATGCATAGATAATAAACAGAGTTATTTATCACATCTGGTTTATTTTAACAGGATACAGTATGTTTGTTTTATGTTTTGTCAATGTGAGAAATCACCACATGTAGGGGAGAGAGGGGTAACTTAATCAGAACTCATGTTAACATCACAGCTTTGAAAACATAGCTTGTCCAAAAAAATGTGGGTAAGTTGAGCCGCTGGACAGGGTAAGTTAAGCCACCTACAAATGTCTGTACCTGTCACGTCTCCTCCCATTGCTCCCCTCCGGCGCTCTGATTCGCCGGTCTACTGAGCCACCGGTCTGAGCGCATCACTTCGGCAAACACAGGAATGGAAACCCAACGCACCCTAATCACCTCCAGCGCACCTGCACCTCATCATCTCATCACCACCCCTATTTAGCCCTGGACTGTTTGTTCATTGTTGTGTGTAATTGTTAGAGTCGTGTCGTTTATGTACGTGTTGGTATGCTCGTTGTCATTGTTAAGTAAACCTTTACCTTGTTAATTCCTGCTTCTGCATCCTGCCTTTCGTATCCTCAGTACTCGTCACAGTACCGAACGAAATATTACCACTACCTTTTTAAAACATGTCTATCTTTATTTCCCAAACACAATTCAACACAATCACAATTGCTTTTTTGTCTTTTAATCATTTTAAGCATCTTTTAACACAGGCTTAACATCTAACAAACATTTTGTACTTTTTTTTACACTATAACATAGGCCCTGTTGTTACCTCATAGCCCAGCGATAATGCCTTGCATTATGCCTGGGCAGTGGCGATTTTAGCATGTTTTTTTTAATGCATGCCAGCAAAGCCACTACACAAAAGAACACAACACTAAACAATACATTAATTGCACTATAATGGTGACAAACGGTGCCCACAAACTGTTAGGGCCTACATAAAGCTGTCCCAACAGCAGAGCTTTCTTTTCAGCACCATGGAGTGAATCCTTACCACTGCTACACCTGGCTATCAGCGGAGCCTTGTCTGGCAGCGAAACAGTTAATTCAGCCTCATTTACTGCCTTTAAAAAACATGGCTGATATGACTGACTTGCTTAAACAAATGTGCTTTCTACTGACAATTGAGATGTACAAACTATGGCATAAGGGAACGATGAGCGGATAAGAGGCAATCCGTAATTTCGATTAAGACATTAATGAGCGAGCTAAGACAGACGTAGTCAATATAACTATTTGTTCAGCACTTTGGAAATTTACAGCGACAGAATTCAGAACGTGGGCCGTTCTTACAGTATTCTCCCTGTACATCAAGTCAGAACTGTAGGATAAATAAGGGGGCATATAAGCAGACAATGAAAGCTCTTACAATATTTGTTGATGACATTTCTCTAAAACAGGCTATAGACTACATGTGTCCACCAAGTCAGAACAGTAGGCTAAGTTATGAGGGGGAAAGGGACCAACTTATTTGGGTGAGGCACATGGGCTACTAACAGTTTACTACACAACATACACTTAGTATTACTTTCTTAGCTACAGTATACATATCTCCCTGGCATATTACATAATTTATGCAGCAGCATACAAGACATTTTTGGACTCACCGTTGTGCTGTGCTCACTTGGACCGCCGCGCCACCTTCCTGTTCTTCTTGTGGGCAAATGTTTTCATTAAACTTTGTCATCAAGATATGGGAACTCTGAAAAAAAAAGGTTGAATCATGACTTCAGTGATCTTCAGGTCGGAGCTCTAGAAAGAGGCTTGAGTTCCTGACTTGGAATTCCGAGTTGGATGACCGTTCAAAACGTGTTTTCCCAGTCTGAGCTAGTTTTTTTCAGAGTTTCCAGTTGTCTTGAACTCACTGAAGTCTGCGATTTCCCAGTTCTGAGTTTCCAGTTGTTTTGAACGCGGCAGAAGTCATGCTGGATTGACAGCATGGCCAATATATTCAACCTTTTCTGGCCCATGGTGTTGCGTGTGAATGTTTATCCTTTTAAGCTTGGAAAAGAGACCCTTAAACCCAGACTTGGACCACACACCCTCTCCACCAAATAGCAGGGGAAGCAAAATAGTGATTGCTTTGCAACGCTTGCAGTTAGCCACTGATTCCTTCCAAACCACTCATTGTTGAATTTGCGATTTCCAACTTGTTGTCTAATGTGTATGTCCAATGGCTGATGAGCACCGATACGTTTTATCTATAATTTCTCTTCATATGACAAGGATTGAAAATGATTTGCCAGTAGATTGTTGATGTGATTCATGATGATGACTGCTTGTCTAGCTTGCTAGCTACAATTTTTTAAGTATGATGTTGACATGATCAGTCCAATCAAAGCTACGGTAGATATAACGTGATTTGACGTCCTTTTATCTGTGGCCAATGACCTTGAGCCTTCTTGGATGTGCACTTCTAATGTAAATCTATGGCAGCACCTGTCACGGTTTCGGCCGAGGCTGCCTCTCTCCCTTGTTCGGGCAGGCTTCGGCGTTCGTTGTCTCCGGAATACTAGCTGCCACCGTTGTATGTTTCATGTTCGTTTGCTTTTGTCTGTTTGTTGTCACACCTGTTCTCGTTTAGCGTAATTAGTGTCCTATAAGTTTCTCGTTGTGTTTGTCTAGTGTTGTGTGTTATTGATTTTGGTCTGTCGTGTGTAGGGCTTAATTAGTATTTTCGCTCGGTTGAGCTTCCCTCCACTGCGTTGGAGTGTTACGCACCTGTTTAGTGCGCTTTTGTTTTTGTTCGCCTTCGTGCGTAATTTCGCCTTCGGGCAAGAGTTGTCGTATTTCCTTGTTGGAGATTTACTAAAGTCTGTTGGACTATACTTCGGTGTCCTGCGTTTGATTCCACCACTGCACCCACCTACAGCACGCGTGACAGCACCCAAGGGGGCTTGAACTTTCTAGCTCTCCCTGTAGATTTTGCGGTGACGTAGTGTCCCCGTGAGTGACAGAACACTGAGCCAATCATGGCGCAACTACAGAAGATTACCAACCCCTACGCTCTGTATTTTCAGCTGGCTGCCCCTCCACCACAGAAAGCACTGAGCTAGGCTAAAACACCTGCATTTTGGAAAGCAAAAAGGAGACCATGTTTGTATGCAGCTTTATATGTGACACGCAAACTGATATGTGACACGTATTAATGCCAAAATGACATGCAAAACAGGCAGCAACAAAGAAAATATATTTCTTTATTAAAAAAAAAAAAAATTTGAAAACAGATGGGGCTCAAAACTGGTGGGGCTCTGCCCTGAATGACGGATCACCACTGCGCCTGGGAAGAAAACACTTTTAATTTGGTCAACTTGCCATTGGCTCAACCATTTACTCAACTTACCCCATGGCCATTGGCTCAACTTACCCCAAGGCAAACATTTTGACTATATTATCCCACACAGCTACAGGGATGCACTTTCATGCTAGGTTTTGGACCTAATAATTTTGAAGCTTATAGAGACCAAAACTGATATATAGAACAATCTTAAAATTATCTACTTTGGTTTAGATACAAGCATCATGAAACCTCTAACACAATAAATTCAAAATCTCAGGTTGTTCTGAAATTGTTTCTGTTGTTAGAAACAGATAACATTAGCATTCCTGCAACTTTATGTTGTTTAAATATTATTTGATCTCTGCAAAATTAACTTCATTGACTAATTTATCTGAACAGGAAAACAAAAAACATCACCAAATTACATAGGATGAAGAAACAATACTCGGCGCCGCAGCTCCATACTACCTGTCAAACATTGAGAACTGATACTATATACTCATTGTTGGGGTGGGATTGATGTGAGGATTTCTCATGTCTTACTCATTGTTAGAAAATACTTTGGTACTATAATTATTGAATATTATAATGAATCCTATAAATTAAAGTGGCCAATTTGGGTGCCAACAATTAGCTCAATTTCTCAGAGATCAAATTATATTTCAACAAAATAATGTTTCCGGAATGCTTATCTTATCTGTTTCTAGCTACAGAAACGATTTCAGAACAATCTGAGATGGTGGGTGTCATGGCTTGCTGAAATGACATGGAACGACCCATGTGCAAAACATCACACTTGGACAGAATGTACCACATTGTCTTAATTATTTGACCTTTCTTCCACAACACAGGGAAGGTGACTGAAATGTCAGTATGACGTGGGCCTCCAGCATTTCTTTTTAATGGCCTTGGGAAGCAGTCTGGGCCTGAAAGTGAGCAGGAAGATGACAGAAATCCCAACCAGGCAGAGGACAGGTACGATAAACAACAGGATGTACCAGTACACAGACTCCTCCTCACTCCCACCACATATTACAGGGTCTAAAAGCACCACTCTGTGTGTCCTTTTTGTCAGATCCTGACATGAAATGTCTGAGAGGTCAATGATATTGACTGTTTTCGCCCTCTCAAATGTCCTGTACCAGTCCAACTGGCAGCAGTTGAAAGTGTTTCCATTGAGAAAAACAGTGTGTAGTTTCAAGGCTAATGTGTTAGCCTGATCTAAGGGGAGAGTGTTCAGTTTGTTGTCCCTCAGGTCCAGCAGCCTCAGCTCCAGGTGTAGCAGTGAAGCAGGGAGCTGAGTAAGAGAGTTTCTGGAAATGTTCAAAGACTTCAAGTAGTGGAAAGGAGAGAAGTCAAAGTCTCTCAGGCCTGTGTTTCCCAATCCTAGATGGTGTAAAGTTCTGCTGAGGCCTACTATCGAGCTGTGCCCGATGATGAGTTCTGGGTTATTAGACAGCTCCAGGTGTGTTAGAGGTGTCCCTGCGAACGCTGACGACGGCAGCCTCCCCAGGTTGCACCCTGATAGGTGGAGCTGTCTCAGAGAGATGATGTTTCTCCAAACGACACAGTCTGATTGGTTACCCCCACCCATGTTCCCGCCCCCTTTCTCAAGGGAGCATATGCCAACTCTGTTAAAGCTGATATCCACAGAGCTGATGCTGGTGAGTGAGGAGAACAGTCTAGGAGGTAGACTCTGCAGGCCATTCTGGCTCAGGTTGAGATAGCTCAGGTTGCCTAACTCACTTAAACTACCTTGGTCAGCATGGAGCTCCGTTAATCTATTGTTGCTCAAATCCAACTCGTACAACGTCCCCGGAAGTTTTTCCAGTGTTAGATTTAAAACCTTGAGACAGTTTGTCTGCATCCTGAGTCTGGCCAGGCTAGGCATTTTGCTGATAAACCCTTGGGGGAAGTAGCCCACCTGATTTCCACTGAGATCCAGCAGGTCTAGAGAGGAGATGTCGCCGTGCAGGCTCTCGTCCCACAGCTGGGCCGTGACATTGCTCACGTTGCCCCTCAGGTTGTAGAACTGGACACTGGTGGTCCAGTTTAGGTAGCCAGCTGTGTCTGCCAGGTGTTCGTAGAAGCTCAACATGTTCTGGGACAGATAGAGGTTCCTCAGGCGGCTCTGGGTGGGCAGGAAGGGGAAGAAAAGGAGGTTGTTGTCGGTGAGATCCAGGGTCTCCAGCTGGAAGGTTTCCTGGAGGTCCTGGTTGGCTATGAACCACTCAATGACGTTGTGACTGGCGTTGAGCACAACCAGCTGGGTCATGTTGAAGTCCACAAGGCAGGGCAGGTAGTTGAAGGCCAGGTTTAGTTTCTGGAGCTTGTGCAGGTGATCGAAGGCCCCAACGATCTCAAACAGCATGTTCCTCTGCAGGTCCAGCTCTCTGAGCTGGTGGAGGTCGCTGAAGGAGCTTTCGTCCAGCCTTTGCAGGAGGTTCCTGGAAAGGTTGAGGTACTCCAGGGACGTCATATTCTGGAGGAGGACGGAGGCCATGTCATCCGTAAGCTGGTTTTCTGACAGATCCAGAACTCTGAGTCCAGACAGGGTGAGCAGCGCCATGCTAGTTTGCTGGTATCCAACGTGAAGTTTATTGGCAGCTAGATTGAGGCTCTCTAGATGAGGTGAGTTGTGAAAGAACTTTGACCCCACTGTCTCCAAGCGGTTTTCTGCACAGCTCAGAGTGCGAAGGAAGATGTAGCGGGAGAGGGAGTCATCTTGTAGCGTCTGAATGTGGTTATGTGTCAGGTGGAGTTCCTCTATGTTGTCCGGTAGGTCCCTCGGCACAGATGAGATCTCACTTTTACTACAGAGAGCAGTCTTTTGGGTCTGTAAAAAGAAAGGGAGAGAAATTAAGTGTATGCGAGATCAATACAATTTCAAATACTTCATTTTATATGTTAAAATACTTTAAACAGCAAAGAAAAAAGGTATTATACCACAAATCAGACCAGAGAGTATACGACGGATAAAAGTATTTAATGTATGCATGAACGGAAACCCTGAGAACCAGCAGTAGTAGCTGTTTCCATGATAGAATTACCTTTTCTTATATCTATTGTGGTAACTTATGCTCTCTCTTCCCTTCAGAAACCAGAGTGTATGCTGCATTTCTTATGAAGATGTCATCAGGCACTTTTTCACAGCTTTCAGTGAGAACCACAAGCTCTGAAGTTCATAATTCAAAGGAACTTTTTTACATGGTATTTTATTGTATGTTTTTTGTATTTTTGTATTGAGAGTTACTGTGGGGCCTGAAATTATTGACACCCTTGATAAAGATTAGCAAAAATGTATAAAATAAATATTTCAAATACTGAGCTATGTTGTATGCCCTGAAAAAGTAGAAATTATATTATTTTATACTAATACAATTGCTCAGAGAAAGAGATTTTGTTTAACAAGTAATCATTTGTTTAGTACCTTTCAATAGCTTACCTTGCAAGGATAACGGCACTGAGCCTTTTTCTGAAATGTTTTATGAGTTGGAGAACACATTGTGAGAGAGCATAAAAAAAAGGAATATCGCTAGCATAACAGAATAAACTAATTTTGAATTACATACAGTACCTACAGTAGAAAAGAGGAGAATATCTTATTTCTAATTATGTCAACTTATTTCTTAAAGTACCAATGCAGCCATTTTTATCTCAATATCAAATCACTTGAGAAGGATTTTATTGTTTCAAAATGCCATCATTGCAGAGTTAAAGCAAAAGTATCAAAACATGCGCAGTGCCAAGGACAAACAAGTGGCTTCAAAAATGCTCAGAGGCAACATCCTGAGAAAGTATGGCCTAGTCAAAGCCGCAAACAGAGAATTTTGATTTTCAGCAAAAGCAATGAGGGCAAATGAAAACAGGCCAACAAGTCTTCAATACTCCAGGAAAAAGCAGTGTAACAGAATTAGCACAGCCACAGAAGAGAAAATCACTAGATTCTATGAACATGATGACAACAGTAGAGCAACAACAGGGAAAAGGGACACTAACGAGGAACAAGAAGAAAAAGCAGAAGCGCTTCTTGAATGGAACAATTCATTTTACATTTACATTTTAGTCATTTAGCAGACGCTCTTATCCAGAACTACTTACAGTTAGTGAGTGCATTCATTTTTCATACTCCTTTATCTGAAGTTTAAGATGGAATATTCAGATATTCAAATTTCCTACTATGAATTCTGCAAAAGACATCCTTTTTGGGTTGTCAAGCCAACAGTCCAGGATAGGGACACATGCCTCTGCAAAACCCACGCCAACCTCCAGTTCATGGTGGAAAAACTACATTGAGAACCTTATTGAGTCTTTGTGCTGTGAGAACATTTTACATTTTAGTCATTTAGCAGACGCTCTTATCCATAGCGACTTACAGTTAGTGAGTGCATACATTTTTCAAAACCTGAAGAAAGAGTGCATGTACAGAGAGTGCTCCCTTTGCCAAGCAAAAGAGCTTAAACATCTGACTTTGATGCTGGTGAGCAGACATGGTGGTTTGAGTGGAAAAACAAAGCTGAAGAGAGAGAGAAACATGGAGAAGTTCACTGTACATTTGACAGTAAAAGAAAAGGTGTGTGGCACACTGCAGATTCTACTGGAGGACTTCTCCAAAGGATTGAAAGAGAAGTTGGGAAAACACGTGTACAACATTCAACACCAATACTCCAAACTGAGAGAATTAAAAGAGAATCTGCGGAAAGAGGAGATCATCGTGCATATTGACTTTGCAGAGAACTACCTGTGTAAATACACCAGAGAAATCCAGGCAGTTCACTTTGGTGATTCTCACAAGCAGGTGACCCTCCACACCTGTTTTGGATATACCACAAATGCTTGAGCTCTGCCCATCGGCTACTTTTGGAATCTTACTTTGTCTTATATTAATTATATGTTGAACAATGGTTTTAGTTCAAAATGTTTGCAATAAAATATTGTTTTCATACGTTTTTTATTTTATTTCCACCACACCTTGTCTTTTCCACCACACCCATATTTTTGAGGTAAATGAGTATACTATGTATAATTTACATTGATTGATTTGTTGTAGATAGGGAAATCATATGGTTGTTATCATAATCTCACAAAACGGTTGGGTGGACATTTTAATTTTTCATGATAAATAAATGTTTTCAGCTGTCACAAAGGCAAGTTTATACATTCAGGGGTCGTGTTGAATTATTAATATTAGGAAAACCTTAAAAATCAATACAAGTTAATGTACAAATGTATAAGAAACGTGTTATAAATAAATTGTATGATATTTCATTTTCAAATAAAATTGATGTTTAATGACATGATGGAAATGACATTTGTCTATGGCTGTCTTGGAAAAATGACAAAAATATATACATTCTTGAATAGCACGATCGCAGCCATTATCAGATATTGTTTCTAGACAAATCAAAGACAATTATAATACTGGTAAAAGTGTGTTTCAATATGCTTTAATTTCTGAAATCTTGCAGGGCCAAAGTGCCCGAAGTTGCAGAATCACCCAGATACACTATTTAGTTGTTACTTTGTGCCCGTGTTACTTTGTGCCCCAGTCTCCCCTAGATCTATAGGTTTCAGGTTTTTTGCCAAGGTTTTCATTCTGTAACTTTGTTTTAAGTAGCTAGGCCTAAGGTCTGTGTGGTGCAGTGATTAAGAAACATAATAATAGGACATTTTCTGTTTTAACTACTTTAGAGGCTTTTTTGGTGAAGTAAAACATTTTCAGAAAACGTGTGTTGATTCAGCTGTCTAATGGATGAATTCGCTATTTGACTGTAATTCACTGTTCTGATTTCTGTTTAATTTTATTTGGTCTTTGGTCTCAAGCTATTTAAGCCATTTAATAGTTGTTGCCATTTAAACCACTCTTAGTAGACCTAGGCCTAATTTGGTCCCATTGAGCTGGTTGGTGGCCATTTTGAAAAACTGCTGCCTGTACAGTAGGCCTAATGGGTAAAATCTGCTATGTTTATTTAGACTTTTGCTGGCTTTCTGTAAAGGTTAAGTGGTCTCATCATAAAAGTATTTTGTGAAAATGGGTTTCCCCTCTGCTGGATTCTGCATTTCTATTTCATTATATGTGTGTCTACTGTCTACATGGCAGGTAGTAAAAACAAGAATAAAAAATACTATTTTTTTACCCCCTTTTTCGTGATATCCAATTGCGATCTTGTTTTATCGCTGCAACTCCCCAACGGGCTCGGGAGAGGCGAAGGTCGAGTCATGCGTCCTCCGAAACATGACCCGCCAAACTGCGCTCCTTAACACCCGCCAGCATAACCCGGAAGCCAGCTGCACCAATGTGTCGGAGGAAACACCGTTCAACTGATGACCGAAGTCAGCCTGCAGGCACCCGGCCCACCATAAAGAGTCGCTGGAGCGCAATGAGCCAAGTAAAGCCCCCACGGCCAAACCCTCCCCTAACCCGGATGACGCTGGGCCAATTGTGCACCGCCCTATGGGACTCCCGGTCACGGCCGGTTGTGACATAGCCTAGGAACGAACCCGGGTCTGTAGTGACACCTCAAGCACTGTGATGCAGTGCCTTAGACCGCTGCACCACTCGGGAGGCCCCAGGTTTTTTTTTTTTTTATAAACAAAAAGTCTATGTACTTTCCAATGTAGGCTAGGAGCATGAGGAGGATTTTTTTATATTCACTGAAATCAACCGGTTGCAGCTATCACTTCCATTGATTGTTAGCTAGCTGTGGCTAAAGTTAGCTGAAGTTTGTAGTGGCTGTGGATTACAGTTTCACCTGGCTCATAGAATACTGAACTTTGGCTTTAAATATGGACTGAATTAATCAAACTGGTTCATTTAACCAAACCATAATTTAATTAAATTTAAATTTAATTCAATCCATATCAATATCAAATCATTTCTGGGTCACAATTAAGTACCTTGCTGTGATTGTTTGAAATTAAAATGGTAAAAAATAAACAAACATTTCTTCTTAGCAAGAGCAATTTCTAAAGCAATAATTTTGCTAGGAATGTCTGGGAGTGGTTTGAGTGGGGAGGGGAAAACTGAAAATGTGCTGTTATTGGCAGAGAGGTTTGGAACTCTTTCTTAATAGTCTATGAACTAATTCACCGCATTCACTCCCATCAAAACAGGCAGAAATTTCAGGCGGTCTTTTCAAACAGCTCTTACACTGAAAGCGCATTATCATAATTTTCACAATTTCACAGTATTATTCCAACCTCATAGTGTGGAAATATACACTGAATGTACAAAACATTAGGAACAGCTGCTCTTTCCATAACTAGACTGACCAGGTGAATCCAGGTGAAAGCTATGATCCCTTATTGATGTCACCTGTTAAATCCACTTCAATCAGTGTAGATGAAGGAGAGGAGACAGGTTAAAAAATTATTTTTAAGCCTTGAGACATTTGAGACTTGGATTGTGATATTTTTGCTAACGTATGATGGGGGGTCCCAGGGTCGCCGGTGTTCCTGTGTAGGTACCTACATGTTTTATTGTTGTGGGATTTTTTCCGGATGTATTCTCATTTCGACGTCAAACCCACGACTGATGTGCTTGGCCAAAGAGCTCTATTTTCATGTCATCTGACCAAAGCATCACTTCCAATCCAAGTGCCAACGCTGTTTAGCAAACTCCAGGAGTTTACATTTGTTGGATGACATGAAAATAGAACTCTTTGGCCACTCACAGCAGTTGTGGGTTTGGTGTCGAGATGAGCATGCATGAGCAGAAAATAACCCCATACCTACTGTAAAATATGGTGGTGGTATTTTTGCTTCCACTGGTCCTTGGGCCCTTGTTAAGGTCAACGACATCATGAACTATACCCAGTACCAGGATATTTTAGCCAAAAACCTGGTTGCCTCTGCCAGGAGTGGCTCTTCCAGCAAGACAATAACCCCAAGCACACAAAAAAATGTAATTGGCCACAACATTTACATTTTTGCAAAGACCTGAAACCCATTGAAAACCTGTGGTTTGAATTGAAGAAGGCAGTCCATAAGCGCAGATCGAATTATATCAAGGATCTAGAAAGATTCTGTATGGAGGAATTGTTACGACTTCCGCCGAGGCTGCCTCCCCTCCTTGTTCAGGCAGGCTTCGGCGTTCGTCGTCACCGGCTTACTAGCCACTGCCGCTCCATATATCATCATTCCATTTGTCTTGTCTTGTCAATTACACACACCTGGTTCTTATCCCCTCATTAGTCCGTGTATAAGTGTTCCCTCTGCCCCCTTGTCCTTGTGGGTGATTGTTTATTGTGAGAGTAGTGTAGCTCGGTGGAGCTACTCGCACCTTGTATTGCCGGGGTAGATATTTCCCCTGTGCCTGTATATTGTTGGAGTATCCCGTACCGTGTATTGCCAGGGTAGATATTTCCCCTGTGCCTGTATATTGTTGGAGTATCCCGTACCGTGTATTGCCAGGGTAGATAGTTTCCCCTGTGCCTGTTTTCGTTTGTCGCTATCCAGCGCAATTGTGTACGACAGAATAAACTCTGTATTTGGTGATTTACCCTCCTGCGCCTGACTCCTTCTATCACACTCTTTACAGGAATGGTCTAAGATCCCTCCCAATGTGTTCTCCAACTCATAAAACATTTTAGAAAAAGGCTCAGTGCCCTTATCCTCGCAAGGTGAAGTATTGAAAGGTATTGAAAACAGGGGTGTCAATCATTTTAAACAATCTCTTTCTCTGAGCAATTGTATTAGTATAAAATAATATATAATTTCCCCTTTTTTTGAGCATACAATGTAGCTTAGTATTTGAATTATTTATTTTATAGTCATTTTTGCACATCTTTATCAAGGGTGCCAATAATTTCAGACCCCCACTGTATACAATTTAGAAACCACTTAGAAAAGCTGTTATTCAATGTGCTAATGCTTGGTTAGTGTCTCTACATGCCTATCAGTTTTATTATTGACCTGTGAAATATTCTCCATGTGTCTAAACATATCATTTCTATCAGTAAAATTAGGTATTTTGATTTGTATAGTTGATGACAATAATTATTGTATTTTCTCACAAGATTCAGATTAGTATAGGCTCCTATCTTGCTGTAGATCACATTAAATATGAATGTTTGTCAACGTTTGGCATTGTACTTTATTGATTGCATATTTGGATTTATGTGAATTTCAAGGTCAATCAAATTAATTTGTGACTTTACAAGTGTGCCACTCAATGTTATTTGTATTATTACTATTGTTAATAGTATTATTATTTATATTATTCATAATAGAATGCCGGGACATAAACGGTTCCTACAGTATCCTTAAAACCCTAAAAGGTTCCTCAGGGAAAAGGTTCCTGGAGGCACCTTTATGGGTTTCGCTGGTGTTGCAATCTGAGGAACCCCTGCAGGTGCCTCCAGGAACATTTTCTTTTTAGAGTGTATATTTGCTTCCTCTACACTCTAATAACTTGTTCAAGAAGTTTAGCTCTTACCAGTCTGCAGGGGCTGTGGTGAGGGTGGCAGAGGGCGGGCATCAGCAGGCTCCACAGGGGCCAGAGGGTGAGACAGATCAGGGTAGGGAGGAGGCCGTGGATGGGCATCTTAACATCCTCACTGTGGAGGAGAGAAGGGAGCAGGAGAGGACTGAGACTCAGAAAAGGAGAGGTAGTCTATGGTTTCCCAAACTCGTTGATGAGAAGTCGAAGGAGAATGGCAAGAATTGTGCAAGTTGTCCAGGCAGCCCACAAACAGGCAAATAACGGCGCAGTACAACTTGTCGATCCTTGCCACAGATGGGCTATTGCAGCAGATGACCACACCGGGTTCCACTCCTATCAGCTAAAAACAAGAAGAAGTGGTTCCAGTGGGCACGCGATCACCAACACTGGACAATTGAGGAGTGGAAAAACATTGCCTGGTCCGACGAATCCCGGTTTCTGTTGCGTCATGATGATGGCAGAGTCAGGATTTGGCGTAAACAGCATGAGCTCATGGCCCCATCCTGCCTGGTGTCAACGGTACAGGCTGGTGGCGGTGGTGTAATGGTATGGGGAATGTTTTCCTGGCACACCAATTGATACCAATTGAGCAACGTTTTCAAGCCGCAAAAAATTCAGGCTGTTCTGGAGGCAAAGGGGGGTCCGACCTGATACTAGATGGATGTACCTAATAAACTGGCCACTGAGTGTATGCCAGACAATACAACACCAACGCAGTCTCTCACCCATACGAATAGAATAACAGCTGTATATCTCCGTTATCTTTTAACCTTGATAAGCATTCAATTAATGCTTTTCATACTGTAACCATCAAATCTGAAAAATTCTATCAAATCTATGTGGCACATAGGTCAATTCCACTATTCTCTGTTGGAAATATATGTTACATAATAAGTTGTGTTATCCTATGTGCACTACTGTAGTAATAAGACAGTATGAGGGTTTGCGCTCAGGCTAAAAACAAAGGTGACCGGTGCGTATGAGAAATAATACTGTACAGTGAGGGAAAAAAGTATTTGATCCCCTGCTGATTTTGTACGTTCGCCCACTGACAAAGAAATGATCAGTCTATAATTTTAATGGTAGGTTTATTTGAACAGTGAGAGACAGAATAACAACAAACAAATCCAGAAAAACGCATGTCAAAAATGTTATAAATTGATTTGCATTTTAATGAGGGAAATAAACATTTGACCCCCTCTCAATCAGAAAGATTTCTGGCTCCCATGTGTCTTTTATACAGGTAACGAGCTGAGATCAGGAGCACACTCTTAAAGGAAGTACTCCTAATCTCAGCTTGTTACCTGTATAAAAGACACCTGTCCACAGAAGCAATCAATCAATCAGATTCCAAACTCTCCACCATGGCCAAGACCAAAGAGCTCTCCAAGGATGTCAGGGACAAGATTGTAGACCTACACAAGGCTGGAATGGGCTACAAGACCATCGCCAAGCAGCTTGGTGAGAAGGTGACAACAGTTGGTGCAATTATTCGCAAATGGAAGAAACACTAAATAACTGTCAATCTCCCTCGGCCTGGGGCTCCATGCAAGATCTCACCTCGTGGAGTTGCAATGATCATGAGAACGGTGAGGAATCAGCCCAGAACTACACGGGAGGATCTTGTCAATGATCTCAAGGCAGCTGGGACCATAGTCACCAAGAAAACAATTGGTAACACACTACGCCGTGAAGGACTGAAATCCTGCAGCGCCTGCAAGGTCCCCCTGCTCAAGAAAGCACATATACAGGCCCGTCTGAAGTTTGCCAATGAACATCTGAATGATTCAGAGGAGAACTGGGTGAAAGTGTTGTGGTCAGATGAGACCAAAATTGAGCTCTTTGGCATCAACTCAACTCGCCGTGTTTGGAGGAGGAGGAATGCTGCCTATGACCCCAAGAACACCATCCCCACATCAAACATGGAGGTGGAAACATTATGCTTTGGGGGTGTTTTTCTGCTAAGGGGACAGGACAACTTCGCCGCATCAAAGGGACGATGGACGGGGCCATGTACCGTCAAATCTTGGGTGAGAACCTCCTTCCCTCAGCCAGGGCATTGAAAATGGGTCGTGGATGGGTATTCCAGCATGACAATGACCCAAAACACACGGCCAAGGCAACAAAGGAGTGGCTCAAGAAGAAGCACATTAAGGTCCTGGAGTGGCCTAGCCAGTCTCCAGACCTTAATCCCATAGAAAATCTGTGGAGGGAGCTGAAGGTTCGAGTTGCCAAACGTCAGCCTCGAAACCTTAATGACTTGGAGAATATCTGCAAAGAGAAGGGGGACAAAATCCCTCCTGAGATGTGTGCAAACCTGGTGGCCAACTACAAGAAACGTCTGACCTCTGTGATTGCCAACAAGGGTTTTGCCACCAAGTACTAAATCATGTTTTGCAGAGGGGTCAAATACTTATTTCCCTCATTAAAATGCAAATCAATTTATAACATTTTTGACATGCGTTTTTCTGTTTTTTGTTGTTGTTATTCTGTCTCTCACTGTTCAAATAAACCTATCATTACAATTATAGACTGATAATTTCTTTGTCAGTGGGCAAAATCAGCAGGGGATCAAATACTTTTTTTCCCTCACTGTATATACAGAGAGTTCAAAAGGTACTCGCACTCAAACCATGAAAATGAATAACCCAAGGAGGCTGAGATGCAAAAATAATATACTTAATTGAATACATGCTTGTCTGAAACGTAAATTATTTTATGTTTTATTTTTAACACATTTCACTGTCACCCTTTGTATTCTTTCGAGCATGGATTAAATGAAGTAGGCCTATATCATTTTTGCATCTCGGCCTCCTTGGGTTACTCCTTATTATGGTTTGAGTGCGAGTACCTTTTGAACTCTCCACTACTGTAGTAATCAAATACATTAATTATGAATAATCTATAATCTATTTATAAATCCAAAGTATTGAATTGACATATTAAATATCTGAACAAATAATGCACAGTATAATGCTTTACAAGACGTTTACTAATAGTGAAATAAACAAATAAATAATAGTTTATTAGAAATTTATAAGCAGATTGACAAATACAATGAATTAGCATAGACTAGAAATAAGGATATTAAGCTACAAAGTAACATTCTTTGACCTAAGAGCATGAATGAAAATAAATTCAAAGTTACACTTTCTGTTCTGATATTACAAGTATGTACTGAGAAAAGTGTCATTTGCGCGGATGTTATTCATTCATTACTTTGTTACACGCTGTTGAGTGTAAATAGCTCACACACAGATAGAGCAAGTGCACAGTGCACCATGCATCCACTACTTACGCTGGTGGTTAGGTGTGTGTTCTTCTAGCAACTTGACGGTTGAGCTCCTGACCATATCTCTGGTTTGTGCGACGCAGCGTCCGTCGGTAGATCGGTTCTCATCTATGTGGAGCCGTGTGTGTTCTCAATATAGCGGAGCCGTGCTTTTGTATTTGCGGAAGCAGGCAAGCAACGGAAACCAAAGTCACATGGACAAGCAAGATCATACATATAGGTTCGCATGCCTTGGTCAGAGACATGCATGTCCTGTACTGCATTACACATAATGCATTGGAACTAGAAGATGCAATATATTTTTATGTGATGCATTTCATGCATGCCCATAGTACATCAGTGTCAACTTATGATATTTGCAGATACTTAAGGCTTACATCAAATGCAACTTTCTCACGTATCTGTTTCTATTTGGGAATTCTGGGTTAAAATACCTTTTTCAAAGTATTTTAAAAATACTGTAGTAATGTGAAGCACCTGCCATCCACACCATGATTTGTCTGTGCATGTGTTTGTGTAGGATTCTCTTGTCTACTACGAAAACCTACCGACAAAAACCCTATTCTCACCTCTCACTCCTGTTTCTGAACATCAGATACTACAGAGGAAACCACTCAACACTCACACCCTTCCTGCCTAGCTGACACTTTTGCAACAGCGAAGAGAAAGATTTGATTCTTGGCAATTAGTTCAGCTACTTTGACACATCATACTCAACCATCCCTCTCATTTACCATGAACCATTGGAAGAGAAACAGCTTTTTTTCCGTAGCCTAGTATCTGGTTGTGGTCTTACTGACCATGACATACGTGTTTCCCTCAAAACAAATTAAAATTGGTGCAGCCCATGCGCTCTCTCTATCTCCACTACACACATTGAGAAAGTACAGGTAATCACGTTTCATTCTGTGGCCTACAGCGTAGTTTGTGTCATGTATTTTCCCATAGTTCTGGAATTAGAATCAGGAAGTGATGGAGCTACCATTGCAGTGGTGATTTGTTGGGGCTTCCTTCCTGTTTTCATGCTATGAGTTCTCTCCTCTCACTCTCATTTCTGACTTGATTAAGTGATTGGCAGCTGAAACCAGCTTTACGCTCAGTTGAATTCATGAATTCAGTTGCCATTAATTTTTCATAGGCTTAGCCTCACTTCAAATATTAGGCCTAGATCTCTTTTCTTCCAATATCCCTTTTAATAAGACACATTTATGCCTTGTTTTAAAAACTGTACACAGTACTAACTACACACACAGACATCCCTCATGTTCCCTGTGTGTATGTTGTGTGTGTGTGTAGCATTGAGGTAGAACACCACTGACATGCTAAGCTTTCATGTGGTTAAAACACACACACCCAGGAAGCTTGACAAACTGATATATTGTGGCAAACTACACTGAACAAAAATATAAACGCAACATGCAACAATTACAGTTTGTATAAGGAAATCAGTCAACTGAAATAAATTGACTAGGCCCTAATCGATGGATTTCACATGACTGGGAATACAGATATGCATCTGTTGGTCACAGATACCTTAAAAAAGAAGGTAGGGGTGTGGATAAGAACCAGTCAGTATCTGAGGTGACCACCATTTGCCTCATGCAGCGTGACACATCTCCTTCGTATAGAGTTCATCAGGCTGTTGATTGTGGACTGTTGAATGTTGGCTGTGGAACACGCTGTCGTACACGTCGATCCAGAGCATCCCAAACATGCTCAATGGGTGACATGTCTGGTGAGTATGCAGGCCATGGAAGAACTGGGACATTTTTAGCTTCTATGAATTGTGTACAGATCCTTGCGACATGGGGCCGTGCATTATCATGCTGAAACATGAGGGGATGGTGGTGGATGTATGGCACGACAATGGGCCTCAGGATCTCGTCACGGTGTCTCTGTGCATTCAAATTGCCATCGATAAAATGCAATTGTGTTTGTTGTCCGTAGCTTATGCCTGTCCATACTATAACCCCACCGCCACCATGGGGCACTCTGTTCACAACGCTGACATCAGCAAACCGGTCGCCCACATGATGCCACACACAGTCTGCCATCTGCCCGGTACAGTTGAAATCAAGATTCATCCATGAAGAGCACACTTCTCCAGCGTGTCAGTGGCCATCGAAGGTGAGCATTTGCCCACTGAAGTCGGTTATGACGCAGAACTGCAGTCAGGTCAAGACCCTGGTGAGGACAACGATCACGCAGCTGAGCTTCCCTGAGACGGTTTCTGACAGTTTGTGCAGAAATTCTTCAGTTGTGCAAACCCACAGTTTCATCAGCTGTCCGGGTGACTGGTCTCAGACGATCCAGCAGGGGAAGAAGCCGGATGTGGAGGTCCTGGCCTAGAATGGTTACATGTTGTCTGCGGTTGTGAGGCCAGTTGGACACACTGCCAAATTCTCTAAAACAACGTTGGAGGCTGCCTATGGTAGAGAAAATAACATTCAATTCTCTGGCAACAGTTCTGGTGGATATTCCTGCAGTCAGTTTGCCAATTGCACGCTCCCTGAAAACTTGAGACATCTGTGGCATTGTATTGTGTGACAAAACTGCACATTTTAGAGTGGCCTTTTATTGTCCCCAGCGCAAGGTGCACCTGTGTAATGATCATGCTGTTTAATTAGCTTCTTGATATGCCACATCTGTCAGGTGGATGGATTATCTTGGCAAAGGAGAAATGCTCACTAACAGGGATGTAAACAAATGTGCACAACATTTGAGAAAATTAAGCTTTTTGTGAGTATGGAACATTCATGGGATCTTTTATTTCAGCTCATGAAACATGGGACCAACACTAACATGTTGCATTTATATTGTTGGTCAGTATATATCAGAAACCTGGCACCACTTTTCACCTGCTTTACTTAAGATAACCTGGGGCATCGGAAATGACCTAGAGACCTACACTATGCTGCAGTTAATTCAGCCCACAAACACCAACTGTATGAGAAAGTCAGACAAAACAGAAATCATTTGACTGTAGATAAAAGGAGAGTACAATATGACTAAAGACAATTTGGGAAGTAAGTAAAATAAAGGCATATTAAAATGTCAGTGGGTGGTTCTTATTTTATATAGAAGTCAATGATTGCCCTCTTGTGGAAGCATTATGAAACATCATTCAATCAATTACAGACTGGCACCAGGTAGACTTTATTTTTAAGGTTCCATGACCTCTTCAATAGTACCATGGATTAAAACCTAGAAATAAATATAATGAAATACTATGATGAATACCACCACAATTAAAATGGATTCACAGTAGCATTGAACAGAAAATAGCGTAGTCTCCTCACTTCTGCTCTCCTATACAATGTATCTGGAGAGGAGACGTTTCAGTTATACTGCAATGACTAGCTTTTCTACTGAAGCAGTCTTTTCCAAGTGTCCCATACGGTATATTCCTCTGAAGTGTCCCCCTTGCTGTTCCATCCATGGCAGTTACACGTGTGCTCTAGAAATGTTACAGCTTGCATTGTCACATATACATTATTATCATTATGATGATTTGTGATTTCTGTCTTTATTTGCCACAGTTCATATTTGGTTTTGCCTCATAGGAACAGACATAATAAAACAGGACTCAGTGTTGTTACTTCATAAAATAACATAAAAAAGAAGTCAAGTCCTCCTGTACTGTAAATAAAATGGTCCAGCAGCTGAAGTGGATAGGATCCATGTTGAGACAGAAACACTTTTGAAACAACCCCTGGTCCCCCACCCTCCTCCCCTCTTGTCCATCAATGATCACTTCCCCCACCCTGGTCAAACCCTCTTCCATTCCTGTGGTTGTGGAATGTTCGTTTAGAGTCCTCTCAGTGCCAACCATCAGTCATTATCCTTGGCACACCTGATGTGACATGGCACCGGCTGGTCTTGTGGCGGTGCTACCCATCCAGAGGCTTGCCCAGGTAGACCATGGTCACCTCAGTGTTGCCATAGACAGCTGAGACGGCCGGGAAGAGGCAGGCTTTGGGCAGCCCTCGGAAGGCCACTCCCAGAAACTCAAAGCCTCTCTCGAAGGCCAGGGTCTTGTCATCCATGTCAAGAATCACTCGTATCCTCTCCCCGATCTGTGGACGGACACCATTACACTAGAAAGTAATATAACAATAAGTAACAGCTACAATACAGCAAATGGCTTCACTTTAACCCTACAATTAATACATGATTACTGTTAAGAGAACTTCTAATTTAAGGTAGCGTTCTTCTTGTCATGCGTTCTACTGCACAGGCCTAACATCCCACAAATGTTTATCTAATATTTCAACTAGAATCACTTCATTGGGATGGGTCATCGGCCTAAAACAATGGCTTAGAGCTTCAATAGGACATTTTAGTTCATGCATACAGATATGTTGTCTATTCCTCTGTCTGCAGCCAACCCCATGGTGACGAAGTCCCTGAACTCCGGCACTAAACTAGCTGTTGTTTTCTGTTGCAAAACGTTTTGCTACGATGTGCACTTATGAATACGACCCAGGAGAAACACGTTGTTAACCTACCTGGTATTTGGGTGCATTGTTGCACTGAGGGAAGTTCCCGTTGACCTCCCCGTTGTGGAGCAGGTTGTTATCCACCAGATTCCAGCCCCAGCTCTGGTCGTCACTGCCCAGGAGGGCCACGTAGCCCTGGCATTGCATGGCAGCACGCTTGGTGGCAATGCCAATCACCGCCACGGTCCCCAGGGGCCCCTCCCACCAGATCTCCCAGGCATGGCGGCCCTTAGAGAAGCCGATCTTGCCGCGGGCTCCGTCTGTGCTCTGGGCGATGGGGTTGCGGTGAAGGGTGAAGCCGTTCTTCTTCACGTAGACGTTGCGTGAGCAGTCATGGGAACTCAGAGCGTGCTGGTAGGACTTGAGCTGCAGGACAGGAGAAGCAAACAAAGATGTGTTATGGTTTTGAAGAGGATCAAGACATCAATCCAAGTGATTAAGAGCAGAATCAACATGCATACCAGCAACTAAAAATCATTGCTATTCCATTTTACTTAAAATATCATCTAATTCAAGAAATTATTGCACCATGCTTATGGCTCTTATTTAATGCTGGCGTTGCTGCATAAATAAACAACTGGGCGTGTGTGTATAGACGGCTAGCCACTAGTCTGTGCATGACAGACATGGTAACTCATACCATTGATGAGTATCCTAGGCTATGATTGAATGGCAAGTTAATGTGTGCTGAAAGTGGGTTTGTGAGCTTTTCACAATGTGGTATCTTCTGGATTGAAATCAAAGTCTGTAACAACAGCTATAGGCCTTCACTTTGGTCTTCAAATGGTAAACAAACGTTAGCTACCTTTCCCTTGTATGTTGTCAGATTGCAGAGAATGTCGGAGCGCAGTGCCTCTTCACTAAGAGAGCGAGCGCACAGACTCCGCCACACCTCGCTGTTCTCATCCGCGAGGCAGTTGTTCCAGTGCCAGCACACCAACGAGCACCGCATCAAATCATACAAGTCCAGATAGGAGAACACATGCTCCAGAACCCGACTAGGAAGCCTGCCTGCTATTCCCACTCCTCCGCCCGCTGCAACATAGGACAACCCAGCTGAGTTACAACTGGCAGCGGCTGCGCCAATGCAAGAGGACGCCCCTTCAGCGGCTGCTCCCGACATATCTGCTCAATTGAGTTCACCGATTGATGAACGGTGTTTTTACAGCATAAATTATTAACTAAAATGAATTAAAATGGACCATTTCTAACAACACGATACTAGCTAAATCACGGCGGTGATATTGTTATGCATTTAATTCGATGGACCCAGACCGGGTTGGTAAAGTAGGAAGACAAACGCGAAATCCAGTCAGGTCCCAAAAATATTTGAATGGCAATGATAAATCATGCATTTCTAAATTAATCTAAATTAAATATTTATTCTTATCTGCAATCTTCAATTATAAAGAAGGAGACAGAGATAATCCCATAAACAACGTTTTGTCTTGAAAATTACAACAGGTGTATTTTACTTTGTGTTCCTGTTAGGACCTTTTTCGGACATCCAGCGCCCCTCGCAGCTGATCTACAGTCAGTTTAGATTTTAACCCACTAGAGTCCAAACTCAAATTTGTAGTGTGGTTTACTGATTGATCCTAGATCTGTGCACAGGATCAATTTCCATTCTGTGGATTGCCCTAATAGTGTAATACACATGGTTGGAATTGTCATTAGATGGATGCAAGAATGCTTCTTTCAGATTTGATAGCAGTTTTGTAGGAACAATTTATTGCTGAGCAATGCCAGCACCTAAACAGGTCCAATATGATAACTTGTACAATTTCCTAATGATTTGGTTCCAAACAGACGATGCCTATGCATCAGTGTTTTCTTTACTCTACTTGGGTTATATAAAGGTGTATAAAATGTTTTACATAAATGCTGTCCCAGACCCAGAGAGAAAGCAAAGCGAAAGTCACCTTTTTATACAGTACCACATCATTTTACATGGGCACGATGAGCTTCAAGCAGCGTTCAAAACAACTGGGAATTCGGAACTCGAAATCGCTGAATTCCGATTTCAATGCGTTCAAGACAACTGGGAACTCGGGAAAAAACGAGCTCCGACTGAGGAAATGTGTTTTGAACAGTCATCCAACTCGGAATTCCATGTCGGAAACTTGGGCATCTTTCTAGAGCTCCGACTTTCCAACCTAAAGATCACTGACCAGATCCCAGTTGTCTTGAGAAATGGGAAAGCCTCGTAAATGGCGTCCCTTGAGAAAGCAAGAAACAGATGTATGTCAGGAGAAGTGCAGTATTATCATAAGGAGACGTATACTTGGATGGCGGAGGAGGAATGGAGGGAAAAAGAGAGGCAGAGGAGGTCTAAGAGAGAGAGGGAGGAAGATTGTGAGCTTGAGTCTGTAAAAAATGGTGGGAAAAAGGGAGAAGGTTTGTTAAATAAGAATGGTAGGAAATGTAAGCAAAGTGAGCTGAAGACAGGAGGAGAAATGGAAGTGAATGAGGGTGAAGTACTCAGAGCCCGAGGCTTGCACAGAGGGTCAGGATAAAGATGAGTCTGTGACAGTAAAAGTGAAGTTTTTGGAAAAAGTGGACCCTTGCCTCTTGGCTGATCCATTTGTGGTTTCAGGATGGGTGAAAAAAGCGTTGGGTATAGTGGAATCGGTGAGGGTAACCAGAAGTGGTCTAGTGATAATTGTTTGTGTTTCTGTCAGAGGTAGAAGGCGCTCAGAGTTAAACAAATGGGGGAAAGAATTGTGAATTGTTTCGCTCTCAAGAAAAATGCACCATTGAAAGGAGTGATTTCTTAGGTAGCAGTAAATGTAAAAGTTGCCCAACTGAAGGGGAAGATTCCCGGAGTTTGTGATGCTCTTCGTTTGGTACGACGCAAACAGGGTGGCGTGAGTGGGGAAACAGAATAGTCATTGTCTGTTCTTTTGAGTTTTGAAGTTGAGTCTTTGCCTGACAAAGTTAAGTTAGGATATATACGTTATCCTGTACGAGCTTATGTGCCGAATATATTACGATGTTCAGGTGTCAAACTTATGGGCATGTGGCAGCAGTGTGTTTGAGAGAGGTTCCAAGGTGTGAGAAGTGTGCAGAAGGGCATGAGACAAAGGAATGTGTAGCATTGGGGAAAGTAGTGGTATGTGCTAATTGTAGGAGTGCCCATGGGCCTTGGGATCAGAAATGTCCCGTGCGAGAGAGGCAGGTTGAGGTTTCCAGGGTAAGAAAGAGTAGTGAAGAAGTTGTCATATGCTGAGGCAGTGAAGAAAGTAGAGGAAGATGGGTCAAGGGGGAGGAGTGGTGAGAGTAGTTGATATGTACCAGTACAGAGGGATAGGCCAACAAGTGATACAGTGGGGAAAAAAAGTATTTAGTCAGCCACCAATTGTGCAAGTTCTCCCACTTAAAAAGATGAGAGAGGCCTGTAATTTTCATCATAGGTACACGTCAACTATGACAGACAAATTGAGAGAAAAAAATCCAGAATATCACATTGTAGGATTTTTTATGATTTTATTTGCAAATTGTGGTGGAAAATAAGTATTTGGTCACCTACAAACAAGCAAGATTTCTGGCTCTCACAGACCTGTAACTTCTTCTTTAAGAGGCTCCTCTGTCCTCCACTCGTTACCTGTATTAATGGCACCTGTTTGAACTTGTTATCAGTATAAAAGACACCTGTCCACAACCTCAAACAGTCACACTCCAAACTCCACTATGGCCAAGACCAAAGAGCTGTCAAAGGACACCAGAAACAAAATTGTAGACCTGCACCAGGCTGGGAAGACTGAATCTGCAATAGGTAAGCAGCTTGGTTTGAATAAATCAACTGTGGGAGCAATTATTAGGAAATGGAAGACATACAAGACCACTGATAATCTCCCTCGATCTGGGGCTCCACGCAAGATCTCACCCCATGGGGTCAAAATGATCACAAGAACGGTGAGCAAAAATCCCAGAACCACACGGGGGGACCTAGTGAATGACCTGCAGAGAGCTGGGACCAAAGTAACAAAGCCTACCATCAGTAACACACTACGCCGCCAGGGACTAAAACCCTGCAGTGCCAGACGTGTCCCCCTGCTTAAGCCAGTACATGTCCAGGCCCGTCTGAAGTTTGCTAGAGTGCATTTGGATGATCCAGAAGAGGATTGGGAGAATGTCATATGGTCAGATGAAACCAAAATATAACTTTTTGGTAAAAACTCAACTCGTCGTGTTTGGAGGACAAAGAATGCTGAGTTGCATCCAAAGAACACCATACCTACTGTGAAGCATGGGGGTGGAAACATCATGCTTTGGGGCTGTTTTTCTGCAAAGGGACCAGGACGACTGATCCGTGTAAAGGAAAGAATGAATGGGGCCATGTATCGTGAGATTTTGAGTGAAAACCTCCTTCCATCAGCAAGGGCATTGAAGATGAAACGTGGCTGGGTCTTTCAGCATGACAATGATCCCAAACACACCGCCCGGGCAACGGAGTGGCTTCGTAAGAAGCATTTCAAGGTCCTGGAGTGGCCTAGCCAGTCTCCAGATCTCAACCCCATAGAAAATCTTTGGAGGGAGTTGAAAGTCCGTGTTGCCCAGCGACAGCCCCAAAACATCACTGCTCTAGAGGAGATCTGCATGGAGGAATGGGCCAAAATACCAGCAACAGTGTGTGAAAACCTTGTGAAGACTTACAGAAAACGTTTGACCTGTGTCATTGCCAACAAAGGGTATATAACAAAGTATTGAGAAACTTTTGTTATTGACCAAATACTTATTTTCCACCATAATTTGCAAATAAATTCATTAAAAATCCTACAATGTGATTTTCTGGATTTCTTTTTCTCATTTTGTCTGTCATAGTTGACGTGTACCTATGATGAAAATTACAGGCCTCTCTCATCTTTTTAAGTGGGAGAACTTGCACAATTGGTGGCTGACTAAATACTTTTTTCCCCCACTGTATGTGTTTCAGTGAGATTGGATTTTTAGCATTTATAGTAATGGTTATTAATTGTACTGCAGGGATGGAACGTAAGTCGAAGAAAATTGAGGTTGTGGTGGCAGCTGCAGAGAGGTATTTGGGTGTGCGAGACTTGACATCAGAAGAGTTACAGGGAGTATTAAGTGGTGATGTCCCATCATTTCAGGTTGAGGGAATGAGGTAGGAATGAATATATTTAAATAGTGGAGTAGGGTGGTGTAAATTATTAATAATTTGAATTTGTGAGTGTAGTGTTAGATGGTAGGGTATTTTTTTATTTAATTTTTTCAAGCAAAATATAAGGGAGTACTCCAGTCTAGTAGGTGGGGGTAATGCAACAAATTGGATGCCAACCGCCGTTAAACCTCATCGAAGAAGAAGAAGAAGAAGAAGCAGAAGAAGAAGAAGATGAAGAAGAAGACAGTTGTCTTGAAAGCGCCACAAGCTGTACTCGGAAGTGACGCTGGTTGTTGGATCATTTTTGTGTGTAGTGAGCCAATCAGAAAATAAGTATCAGTGAGAACCAAAATACAATACCCAAAAGTAAAGAGTACAGCCAAAGAACAGCAGTCGTGGGAATTCAGAGCGTGCTGGTAGGACTTGAGCTGCAGGACAGCAGAGGCAGACAAAGATGTGTTATGGTTTTGAAGAGGATCAAGACCAATCCAAGTGATTGAGAGCAGAATCAACATGCATACCAGCAACTAAAAATCATTGCTATTCCATTTTACTTAAAATATCATCCCATTCAGGAAATTATTGCACCATGCTAATGGTTCTTATTTAATGCTGGCGTTGCTGCATAAATAAACAACTGGGCGTGTGTGTATAGACGGCTAGCCACTAGTCTGTGCATGACAGACAGGGTGACTCATACCATTGATGAGTATCCTAGGCTATGATTGAATGGCAAGTTAATGTGTGCTGAAAGTGGGTTTGCGAGCTTTTCACAATGTGGTATCTTCTGGATTGAAATCAAAGTCGGGCATCTTTCTAGTGCTCCGACTTTTCAACCTAAAGATCACTGACGAGATCCCAGTTGTCTTGAAAGCGCCACAAGCTGTACTCGGAAGTGACGCCACTGCATTTTGTGTGCAGTGAGCCAAGCAGAAAATAAGTGTCAATTCAACCAGAACCAGTGAGAACCAAAATACAATACCCAAAAGTAAAGAGTCTAGCCAAAGAACAGCAGTCGGAAACGGAGAAATTACAACTGTGAGTATCATTGATAACTAAAGCTAACATCACAGTTGACATCTATTGTTAAACCTGTTGCCAATATTGGCAAAGACGAAGAGGTAGTTGAAGGGTGACTGGGAGAGCAAGTACAAGAATAGAGATAGATGCTAAAAGCCCGGCCCTTGTGTTTTTGTGGAGTTACTGCAGCGCCTATTGATAAACGCATGTTTGTTAGCTAGCTAAGTTAGTATAGCTACCTGATGGAATTTATCAGCACAGACGGACAATACATTTTTTAAAATCTAGTTTGTTTAAATCTAGCTTGCTAGCTACGCTAGGCATTTTATCTTTCAATAACCAACATACATTTAGCTAGCTAGCCACTGCTGCGATCAAGGCAAGGGTCCCATTACGTGTACCTCCAGGCATCAAGCGAAAGGGCGCAACAGGATAGCTAATTATGAATGACTAAAAATCCTTGATCAGTGTAACGTTAGCTAGTTAGCCAATGAATAAAAGACAAGGCTTTTTACAATCTGCATCAATCTTCTCAACAATGTGTCTTGTCTTTGCAGTATCTGAAAGGAGTGCATTATGAACCCAGTGTACAACCCTGCACCAACAGGGGTCCCGTATGTCAACCCTAAGGGACATTTAGTAGGATACCCAGGTAAGCAGTGTAACCAGTGTGTAATGGATTGGAAATGTAAACCACCCAAACAGACCAGTGGGTAATTAACACACACTGTTTCTCAATGTATGTCTGACTCTTCTGATTTTCCTGACACTTATATGACCTTTGACCCTGCAGCTGGATTTCCTGGGGGGTATTCGGCCGCCCCTGTTTACACTCCCAACATGTACCACCCTGGAGCCAACAACCCATCCTTCCCCACAGGTAAGTTATCAGTCCCTCTCAGAGAGCTGCATGTAGCCTACTCTTGTGCAGTGAGTGCATATATTTTTTGTGATCCCTTAGGAATTGAACCCACAACCTTAGTGTTGCTTACCAACTGAGCTGCACAGAGTCGCATCAGTTTGGACGGGGGGGTAGGAACGTGCTGCCGATCATGGGATCGTTCCAATAGATTACTCAAGGCTAAATCCTGACCTGAATTGAGTCAGTCTAACAAAAATCACAGTCTTAAGCATAGTAAGTAGTGCATCAGAAGCTTTAAGGAGTTCCTGGCACCATGGGGTCATCAACTTTGCTTTAGCTAAACATGGAGAAACAGACAGCTCTCAGGAGAGATGATTATGTTATTCAGGGCTGTAAAAAAGCCAAAAGTTTCTGCCTCAAGTCTTGTTTGCCAGCTGCACATACAGTATTTTACTGTTCACTGAAACTCCCTTCTTTTGTGTTGTTGTCCAGATTCAGAGAGGTGTCGGACAATAGTCAGTCCCGTTACAAGCCCTTAGGACAGGGATCATCAACTAGATTCATCCGCAGGCAGATTTCTGTTCTTGAGCGGATGGTCGGTGGGCGGAACATAATTAAGCCCGAGGGGGTGTGGTATATGGCCAATATACCACGGCTAAGGGCTGTTCTTATGCATGACGCAACTCGGAGTGCCTGGTTACAGCCCTTAGCTGTGGTATATTGGCCATATACCACAAACCCCAGAGGTGCCTTATTGCTATTATAAACTGGTTACCAACGTAATTAGAGCAGTAAAAATTAATGTTTTATCATACCTGTGGTATACTGATATACCACGGCTGTCAGCCAATCAGCATTCAGGGCTTGAACCACCCAGTTTTTAATTACAAATAATTTGTAGACTGCACATTGACTAAAACATAATGATTTAAAACATTGCTTGCATGTATATGATCACATTTTACATTTTAGTCATTTAGCAGATGCTCTTATCCAGAGCGACTTACAGTTAATGAGTGCATAAAACACATTTTTTATACTGGCCCCCCGTGGGAATCGAACCCACAACCCTGGCGTTGCAAGCGCCATGCTCTACCAACTGAGAAACACGGGGCCCATTATTGTATATGTCTCTATTATTCGTGGGGATACTTGGGAACAGATTTCTTAAATGAAAATCACATGGAGCTTATTTCCTGGTGTTTTTACAACCTTTTATGTCCAACAATGGAGGAAAAAAAGTAATAATATTTTATGTGTAGTAAGTGTGAATTGTTTGGTTTTCCCTGTTAAAATGTGTAATACCCTAGACGGTGTGTTAACAACGCCACTCCTCACTGTGTGTTTATATCTCTGAAACCCTCTCTTATAGGTTACGCTCCGGGCACTCCTTTTAAAATGTACTGCTCACCCACCACGGGGGCTGGCCCACCCTACTCCTCGTCACCCAACCACTATCCTGCAGCAGTCTACCCTGTGAGGAGCACCTACCCCCAACAGAACCCCTACACACGGGTCAGTTAGTCAGTCAGTTAGCCAACTGACATCATCTACCTCTACCATCTGAAGTAGTACAATGTAACTGAACCTGTTTATCTTATTTTCTGTACTGCAGAATTGGTATTTATAGCTGCATTGTTACAAGGTCATAACAGTTACATAGGTCAGACGGAATATAATAATATCTGTCTGCCAAAGCCAATTCGGATACACATTAGCTTGCTGCTTATTGCTGCTGTAGTTGTACTTGTCTCACTGTGGCACTGACATTTGTATTTGTATTGGTATTTATTAAGGATCCACTCTTCCTGGGGTCCAGCAACATTAAGGCAGTTATATACAGTTAAAAATATTACATGACATAACACTTTCATAACTCTTTGCCCTCTCTCTCTCTCCTCTCTCTCTCTCTCAGCAGCAAGGCACTTACTACACACAGCCTCTGTATGCAGCCCCACCCCATGTCATTCATCACACTACAGTGGTCCAGTCCAATGGGATGCCAGCAGCCATGTATGCCCCGCCCATGCACCACCAGTCCCGCCCCCACAACGGCATTGCCATGGGGATGATAGCAGGGACCACTATGGCCATGTCAGCTGGTGAGTTCCATTTAGACATTATTTTATGCGTTGACCATTAAAAAAAAGTAATAAATGTAATACATACAATCCGGTCGCAACAGTGTTAAATAAATGGTTTTTGCTTTGTCTAATTTCCTGACTTCACCCACCTCCTTCCTTTCTCCAGGAACTTTGTTAACGCAATCCCCGACCCCCCTCGCCCCCCACCAAGTTACAATGCCCACATACCGACACCCAGGCGTGCCCACCTACAGCTATGTGCCCCCCCAGTGGTAAAGTGATGGCACTGTGAGTACTGAGTACATCCTCCATATCATATCCTTCTTGTTCTCTCTGGTCAATATGGATGGGAGAGAACACTGGGAAACAGCACTGACACTAGAATACATAATGGTTACAATTTATAGTCATGAAATAGATAGTCATTTATTTAAATGAAGGTAGGGTATTTATTAAAACATTTTGGGAAAGGTTAGCAGTAGGCAATAGCTTAATGTCAATTAGGATAATACCCTCTGTTAGTATAAATACATTTATGTGTAGAAAGACCAACAGTTACTGTGTATTAAATCAACTGTTTCTCTGCTTCTCTTCAGGTCAGAAGATGGTAGATATGCATTCACACTCCAGTCCAGTATTCTACAGCTGGTGATGATGCACGCTCTCCGGTGTCTCGTATCAGCTGTTTTTTCCTTCCTTCCTTCCTTCCTTCCTTCCTTCCTTCCTTCCTTCCTTCCTTCCTTCCTTCCTTCCTTCCTTCCTTCCTTCCTTCCTTCCTTCCTTCCTTCCTTCCTTCCTTCCTTCCTTCCTTCCTTCCTTCCTTCCTTCCTTCCTTCCTTCCAAGCATACTGTGAATCTGAAGCCCAACTACACAACAACAATAGGTCTGTTCAGAACAGGATGAAGAGAATATTCCCACTCCTGACTATTCCTGTTTTGAATAACACTGTCCCAGAATCCTTCACTCACTCTGCTGCATATCTTGCGTCTGACAGCTAAGTGTCCATGCAAACTTGTGTTTTGTGTACTGCCCTGTGATTTTTATAGCTAACTTTGTTAAGTGGTGAAAAGGGAGTTTGAATTTGTTTTGATTTTGGCATCCATATCGAGTTGAATGCATGTGTGTATATACACTGAGTGTATAAAACATTAGGAACACCTTTGCCCTCAGAACAGCTTTAATTCATCGGGGCATGGACTCTACAAGGTGTCAAAAGCATTCCACAGGGATGTTGGCCCATGTTGACTCCAATGCTTCCCACAGGTGTGTCAAGTTGGCTGGATGTCCTTTGGGTGGTGGACCATTCTTGATACACACGGGAAACCAATGAGTGTGAAAAACCCAGCAGTGTTGCAGTTCTTGACACAAACCGGTGCACCTGGCACCTACCACCAGACCCCGTTCAAAGGCACTTAAATATTTTGTCTTGCCCATTCACCATCTGAATGGCACACATACACAATCCATGTCTCAAGGCTTGAAAATCCTTCTTTAACCTGTCTCCTCCCTTTCATCTACACTGATTTGAAGTGGATTTAACAGGTGACATCAACAAGGGATCATAGCTTTCACCTGGTCAGTGTCATGGAAAGAGCAGGTGTTCTTAATGTTTTGTACACTCAGTGTATAAGAAGAAATAACGCTAGCTCAATCTACCTTCCGTGACTAATGCAAAATCATCAAAAAGGAAATATCCGAAGGAGCTACAAAAGAAAAACTGCAAATTTGAATCACTGATGCCATTTCTTAATGTGAAACGCTAAAAGAAAGGAAAACGTTTTATTTCATACAAACAGGTAACTTAAGTTTACCCACAAAGCTGTGCAGAACAATTATTTTCATTACTTGTTTTTGGTAATGTTGCTAGGATGCTATTATTTCTCTGGGGGATGCTATGTCAACATTTGTCTTTCGGCCATTTTAGTATTTTGGGAAGGTGGGGCTTTTTGAGTTTTGAGCCTCTGTCTCAGATGTCTGATATCCATTCCAACACTAAATCATTATTCACTCTCTTTGCCCATGGACGATGTGAACACAGACTTGAGTCCCAAAGATAGTTTCCTTTCCCTTGGACCATTAGCCTAAGAGGCCCTAAATAGTGCTTGACTTGGGCAGGAGCGCACCGGACCTGAGTACCGGCACCTCAAATGTTTTACTGCTTGAGCTCCTGTTCCTCTTATAGAATATTAGCTAAAAAGTATTGCAGAGCTCCGGCACCCAAAATGAGTACCGGAACCTATTTAAGTTCAAGTCAAGCACTGGCCCTAAAGAAAGCTAGCAGAATGACACAGACCTGTCATGACATTTGATCTATTACTGGTCGCAAATGAAAGGATTTGAGAAAAGGAAGCTATTTAGAACTATTTGGACTCCATCCTACAGACAGTGAGTGATTGAGCGAGAGCATTTGTATGCATGTGAGCGTGTTTGTGTATAATTCTATTTGTTGAAAGAGGATTAAATACTAAAGCCATTGTACATACAGATGTAATGTATGTATCATACCTGAACATTTCTACAGATTCCTTTCTGTCATTGGTTTGGGTTTAACCACACCAAGAGCTACAGACTTTAGAATCACTGCAAACCGGAGACAATTTAACAGGTTTTAAACTTTTATTTGAATCGATCAAATCGATTATAAGTTGCTTAGCACTACTGGAAGAAAATACACATTTGAAATGCTCTGTTTTAAGGAAGCCAGAACTTGACATTGTTTCATAGTTACCTCAAGGCTCCACCAGAACTCACCGATATATCATTGTCTTTGATTTACTCGTCTATATTGCCTATCCAAGACGTCACCTCAGTTACTGAAGCTGTTTTGCAATGTTTTATGTGTTTTGGTTTTTTATTTTCAAGAAAGACCAACAAATTCAATTATGAGAATTGTCAGTGGTTTTTATTTAATAATTTAATTGAATCATGTCACCTTCACATTTCTGGGGGCCCAGGTGATATGGTGTTTAAGCTGACCACTATAACACATGCTCCAAGCTATGTCCTCTGATGCCTGCATCTAGCTAGCCCATGGTTATGCCTTTGTTTTGAGGTTCACTGCAGTAATCTGGTCAGATAATGCAAGTCATTGTTTAAATGTCCACTAGGTGGACCCTATGTCTCATATCTGCCTTCAGCGTCTACACATTGCATTTAGTCAAAGTGTGTATTGGATGATAATGTTAGTATTTTGTTGGAATATGTGCTAGTCTCTTTAAGATTTCTAGTTATGTAGAATGTGTGTATATACAGTTGAAGTCGAAAGTTTACATACACTTAGGTCGGAGTCATTAAAACTCGTTTTTCAACCACTCCACAAATGTCTTGTTAACAAACTATAGTTTTGGCAAGTCGGTTAGGACATCTACTTTGTGCATGACACAAGTAATATTTCCAACAATTGTTTACAGACAGATTATTTCACTTATAATTCACTGTATCACAATTCCAGTGTGTCAGAAGTTTACATACACTAAGTTGACTGTGCCTTTAAACAGCTTGGAAAATTCCAGAAAATTATGTCATGGCTTTAGAAGCTTCTGATAGGCTAATTGACATAATTTAAGTCAATTGGAGGTGTACCTGTGGATGTATTTCAAGGCCTACCTTCAAACTCAGTGCCTCTTTGCTTGACATCATGGAAAAATCAAAATAAATCAGCGAAGACCTCAGAAAAAGAATTGTAGACCTCCACAAGTCTGGTTCATCCTTGGGACCAATTTCCAAACGCCTGAAGGTACCACGTTCATCTGTACAAACAATAGTACGCAAGTATAAACACCATGGGACCACGCAGCCGTCATACCGCTCAGGAAGGAGACGCGTTCTGTCTCCTAGAGATTAATGTACTTTGATGCGAAATGTGCAAATAAATCCCAGAACAACAGCAAAGGACTTTGTGAAGATGCTGGAGGAAACGGGTACAAAAGTATCTATATCCACAGTAAAACGAGTCCTATATCGACATAACCTGAAAGGCAGCTCAGCAAGGAAGAAGCCACTGCTCCAAAACCGGCATAAAAAAAGCCAGACTACGGTTTGCAACTGCACATGGGGACAAAAATCATACTTTTTGGAGAAATGTCCTCGGGTCTGATGAAACAAAAATAGAACTGTTTGGCCATATTGACTATTGTTACGTTTGGAGGAAAAAGGGGGACCTTGCAAGCAGAAGAACACCATCCCAACCGTGAAGCACGGGGGTGGCAGCATCATGCTGTGGTGTGCTTTGCTGCAGGAGGGACTGGTGCACTTCACAAAATAGATGGTATCATGAGGAAGGAAAATTATGTGGATATATTGAAGCAACATCTCAAGACATCCGTCAGGAAGTTAAAGCTTGGTCGCAAATTGGTCTTCCAAATGGACAACGACCCCAAGCATACTTCCAAAGTTGTGGCAAAATGGTCAAGGTAAATCAAGGTATTGGAGTGGCCATCACAAAGCCCTGACCTCAATCCTATAGGAAATTTGTGGGCAGAACTGAAAAAGCGTGTGTGAGCAAGGAGGCCTACAAACCTGACTCAGTTACACCAGCTCTGTCAGGAGGAATGGGCCAAAATTCACCCAACTTATTGTGGGAAGCTTGTGGAAGGCTACCCGAAACGTTTGACCCAAGTTAAACAATTTAAAGGCAATGCTACCAAATACTAATTGAGTGTATGTAAACTTCTGACCCACTGGGAATGTGATGAAATAAATAAAATATTAAATAAATCATTCTCTCTACTATTATTATACATTTCATATTCTTAAAATAAAGTGGTGATCCTAACTGACCTAAGAAAGGGAATTTTTACTAGGATTAAATGTCAGGAATTGTGAAAAACAGAGTTTAAATGTATTTGGCTAAGGTGTATGTGAACTTCCGACTTCAACTGTACATACACAAAAGTATGTGGACACCCCTTAAATTAGTGGATTCGGCTATTTCAGCGACACCCATTGCTGACAGGTGTATAAAATCGAGCACACAGCCATGCAATCTCAATAGACAAACATTGGCAGTAGAATGGCCTTAACGTGGGACTGTCATATGATGCCACCTTTCCAACAAGTCAGTTCGTAAAATTTCTGTCCTGCTAGAGCTGCCCCGGTCAACTGTGTTGTTATTGTGAACTGGAAATGTCTAGAAGCAACAATTGCTCAGCCGCGAAGTGGTAGGCCACACAAGCTCACAGAACGGGACCACCGAGTGCTGAAGCGTGTAGTGCTTAAAAATCGCCTGTCCTCGGTTGCAACACTCACTACCGAATTCCAAACTGCCTCTGGAAGCAACGTCAGCACAATAACTGTTTGTCTGGAGCTTCATGAAATGGGTTTCCATGGCCGAGCAGCCAACCATAAGCCTAAGATCACCATGCGCAATGCCAAGCGTCAACTGGAGTGGTGTAAAGCTCGCCACCATTGGACTGGAGCAGTGGAAACGCATTCTCTGGAGTGATGAATCACGCTTCACCATCTGGCAGTCTGACGGACAAATCTGGGTTTGGCGGATGCCAGGAGAATGCTACCTGCCCGAATGTATAGTGCCAACTATAAAGTTTTGTGGAGGAGGAATAATGGTCTGAGGATGTTTTTCATGGTTCAGGCTAGGCACCTTAGTTCCAGTGAAGGGAAATCTTGACGCTACAGCATACCATGACATTCCAGACGATTCTGTGCTTCCAAGTTTGTGGCAACAGTTTGGGGAAGGCCCTTTCCTGTTTCAGCATGACAATGCCCTCGTGCACAAAGCAAGGTCCATACAGAAATGGTTTGTCAAGATCGGTGTGGAAGAACTTGACTGGCCTGCACAGAGCCCTGACCTCAACCCCATCAAACACCTTTAGGATGAACTGGAACGCCGACTGCGAGCCAGGCCTAATCGCCCAACATCAGTGCCTGACCTCACTAAAGCTCTTGTGGCTGGATAGAAGCAAGTCCCCGCAGCAATGTTCCAACATCTAATGGAAAGCTTTCCCAGAAGAGTGGAGGCTGTTATAGCAGCAAAGGGGGACCAACTCCATATTAATGTCCATGATTTTGGAATGAGATGTTCGCAAAGCAGTTGTCCACATACTTTTGGTCATGTAGTGTGTGTGTGTGTGTATACAGTGGCTTGCGAAAGTATACACCCCCCTTTGCATTTTTCCTATTTTGTTGCCTTACAACCAGGAATTAAAATGGATTTTTTGGGGGGTTGTATCATTTGATTTACACAACATGCCTACCACTTTGAAGATGCAAAATATTTTTTATTGTGAAACAAACAAGAAATAAGACAAAAAAACATAACATAATACTTTGTAGAGCCACCTTTTGCAGCAATTACAGCTGCAAGTCTCTTGGGGTATGTCTCTATAAGCTTGGCACATCTAGCCACTGGGATGTATGCCCATTCTTCAAGGCAAAACTGCTCCAGCACCTTCAAGTTGGATGGGTTCCGCTGGTGTACAGCAATCTTTAAATCATACCACAGATTCTCAATTGTATTGAGGTCTGGGCTTTGACTAGGCCATTACAAGACATTTAAATGCTTCCCCTTAAACCACTCAAGTGTTGCTTTAGCAGTATGCTTAGGATCATTGTCCTGCTGGAAGGTGAACCTCCGTCCCAGTCTCAAATCTCTGGAAGACTGAAACAGGTTTCCCTCGAGAATTTCCCTGTATTTACCACCATCCATCATTCCTTCAATTCTGACCAGTTTCCCAGTCCCTGCCAATTAAAAACATGTTGTTCTCGGGGTGATGAGAGGTGTTGGGTTTGCGCCAGACATAGCGTTTTCCTTGATGGCCAAAAAGCTACATTTTAGTCTCATCTGACCAGAGTACCTTCTTCCATATCTTTGGGGAGTCTCCCACATGCCTTTTGGCAAACACCAAACGTGTTTGCTTATTTTTTTCTTTAAGCAATGCCTTTTTTTCTGGCCACTCTTCCGTAAAGGCCAGCACTGTGGAGTGTACGGCTTAAAGTGGTCCGATGGACATATACTCCAATCTCCGCTGTGGAGTTTTGCAGCTCCTTCAGGGTTATCTTTGGTCTCTTTGTTGCCTTTCTGATTAATGCCCTCCTTGCCTGGTCCGTGAGTTTTGGTGGGCGGCCCTCTCTTAGCAGGTTTGTTGTGGTTTCATATTCTTTCCATTTTTTAAATAATGGATTTAATGGTGCTCCGTGGGATGTTCAAAGTTTCTGATATTTTTGTATAACCCAACCCTGATCTGTACTTCTCCACAACTTTGTCCCTGACCTGTTTGGAGAGCTCCTTGGTCTTCATGGTGCCGCTTGCTTGGTGGTGCCCCTTGCTTAGTGGTGTTGCAGACTCTGGGGCCTTTCAGAACAGGTGTATATATACTGAGATCATGTGACAGATCATGTGACACTTAGTTTGCACACAGGTGGACTTTATTTAACTAATTATGTGACTTCTGAAGGTAATTGGTTGCACCAGATCTTATTTAGGGGCTTCTTAGCAAAGGGGGTGAATACATATGCACACACCACTTTTCTGTTATTTATTTTTTCGAATGTTTTGAAACAAGTTATTACTTTCATTTTGTGTATGTCCATTACATGAAATCCAAATAAAAATCCATTTAAATTACAGGTTGTAATGCAACAAAATAGGAAAAACGCCAAGGGGGATGAATACTTTTGCAAGGCATTGTACAGTGGGGGAAAAAAAGTATTTAGTCAGCCACCAATTGTGCAAGTTCTCCCACTTAAAAAGATGAGAGAGGCCTGTCATTTTCATAATAGGTGCACGTCAACTATGACAGACAAATTGAGAAAAAAATATCCAGAAAATCACATTGTAGGATTTTTAATGAATTTATTTGCAAATTATGGTGGAAAATAAGTATTTGGTCACCTACAAACAAGCAAGATTTCTGGCTCTCACAGACCTGTAACTAAAAGGTAAGCAGCTTGGTTTGAAGAAATCAACTGTGGGAGCAATTATTAGGGAATGGAAGACATACAAGACCACTGATAATCTCCCTCGATCTGGGGCTCCACGCAAGATCTCACCCCGTGGGGTCAAAATGATCACAAGAACGGTGAGCAAAAATCCCAGAACCACACGGGGGGACCTAGTGAATGACCTGCAGAGAGCTGGGACCAAAGTAACAAAGCCTACCATCAGTAACACACTACGCCGCCAGGGACTCAAATCCTGCAGTGCCAGACGTGTCCCCCTGCTTAAGCCAGTACATGTCCAGGCCCGTCTGAAGTTTGCTAGAGTGCATTTGGATGATCCAGAAGAGGATTGGGAGAATGTCATATGGTCAGATGAAACCAAAATATAACTTTTTGGTAAAAACTCAACTCGTCGTGTTTGGAGGACAAAGAATGCTGAGTTGCATCCAAAGAACACCATACCTACTGTGATGCATGGGGGTGGAAACATCATGCTTTGGGGCTGTTTTTCTGCAAAGGGACCAGGACGATTGATCCGTGTAAAGGAAAGAATGAATGGGGCCATGTATCGTGAGATTTTGAGTGAAAACCTCCTTCCATCAGCAAGGGCATTGAAGATGAAACGTGGCTGGGTCTTTCAGCATGACAATGATCCCAAACACACCGCCCGGGCAACGAAGGAGTGGCTTCGTAAGAAGCATTTCAAGGTCCTGGAGTGGCCTAGCCAGTCTCCAGATCTCAACCCCATAGAAAATCTTTGGAGGGAGTTGAAAGTCCGTGTTGCCCAGTGACAGCCCCAAAACATCACTGCTCTAGAGGAGATCTGCATGGAGGAATGGGCCAAAATACCAGCAACAGTGTGTGAAAACCTTGTGAAGACTTACAGAAAACGTTTGACCTGTGTCATTGCCAACAAAGGGTATATAACAAAGTATTGAGAAACTTTTGTTATTGACCAAATACTTATTTTCCACCATAATTTGCAAATAAATTCATTAAAAATCCTACAATGTGATTTTCTGGATTTCTTTTCCTCATTTTGTCTGTCATAGTTGACGTGTACCTATGATGAAAATTACAGGCCTCTCTCATCTTTTTAAGTGGGAGAACTTGCACAATTGGTGGCTGACTAAATGCTTTTTTCCCCCACTGTATATACAGTCGTGGTCAAAAGTTTTGAGAATGACACAAATATTCATTTTCACAAAGTCTGCTGCCTCAGTTTTTATGATGGCAATTTGCATATACTCCAGAATGTTATGAAGAGTGATCAGATGAATTGCAATTAATTGCAAAGTCCCTCTTTGCCATGAAAATGAATTTAATCCCCCAAAACATTTCCACTGCATTTCAGCCCTGCCACAAAAGGACCAGCTGACATGTCAGTGATTCTCTCGTTAACACAGGTAAGAGTGTTGACGAGGCTGGAGATCACTCTGTCATGCTGATTGAGTTAGAATAACAGACTGGAAGCTTTAAAAGGAGGGTGGTGCTTGAAATCATTGTTCTTCCTCTGTTAACCATGGTTACCTGCAAGGAAACACGTGCCGTCATCATTGCTTTGCAGAAAAAGGGCTTCACAGGCAAGGATATTGCTGCTAGTAAGATTGCACCCAAATCAACCATTTATCGGATCATCAAGAACTTCAAGGAGAGAGGTTAAATTGTTGTGAAGAAGGCTTCAGGGCGCCCAAGAAAGTCCAGCAAGCGCCAGGACCGTCTCCTAAAGTTGATTCAGCTGCGGGATTGGGGCCCCACCAGTGCAGAGCTAGCTCAGGAATGGCAGCAGGCAGGTGTGAGTGCATCTGCACGCACAGTGAGGCAAATACTTTTGGAGGATGGCCTGGTGTCAAGAAGGGCACAGAGGAAGCCACTTCTCTCCAGGAAAAACATCAGGGACAGACTGATATTCTGCAAAAGGTACAGGGATTGGACTGCTGAGGACTGGGGTAAAGTCATTTTCTCTGATGAATCCCTTCCGATTGTTTGGGGCATCCGGAAAAAAGCTTGTCTGGAAAAGACAAGGTGAGCGCTACCATCAGTCCTGTGTCATGCCAACAGTAAACAGCCAACATCAAGAGACCATTCATGTGTGGGGTAGCTCCTCAGCCAGTGGCTCGGGGAACAAAACATCGACATTTTCGGTCCTTGGCCAGGAAACTCCCCAGACCTTAATCCCATTGAGAACTTGTGGTCAATCCTCAAGAAGCGGGTGGACAAACAAAAACCCACAAATTCTGACAAACTCCAAGCATTGATTATGCAAGAATCAGCTGCCATCAGTCCAAATGTATGCACGCATGACTGTAAGTCGCTTTGGATAAAAGCGTCTGCTAAATGGCATATTATTATTATTATTATTATAGGATGAGGCCCAGAAGTTAATTGACAGCATGCCAGGGCGGATTGCAGAGGTCTTGAAAAAGAAGGGTCAACATTGCAAATATTGACTCTTTGCATAAACTTAATGTAATTGTCAATAAAAGCCTTTGACACTTATGGAATGCTTGTAATTATACTTCAGTATACCATAGTAACATCTGACAAAAATATCTAAAGACACTGAAACAGCAAACTTTGTGAAGACCAATACTTGGGTCATTCTCAAAACTTTTGACCACTTTTTTTGGTTACTACATGATTCCATATGTGTTTTTTCATAGTTTTGATGTCTTCACTATTATTCTATAATGTAAAAAATAGTAAAAATAAAGAAAAACCCTTGAATGAGTAGGTGTGTCCAAACCTTTGACTGGTAGTGTATAGATCCTGAAATGGACAATTCAGTCAGTGACACATTTTGAATAGTTTTATTTTCCCATAATTGAGTGCATATGTAAACAACCATACAAACACTGCCTTTTTCATTTCGTAATTTAAACAAACTATAGTTCAACTTTTTTTTTACAAGCACGTAGATATAAATCAACCCATATGGAAGTTTAAACATTGGAACTCTCCCTGGTTCAGTGTTTTAATGTGGTTCTGAAAATAATGAGACTGAAAGCAAGAACTCACTCAAATTAGGAAAATCGAAATGTGTACAGCAATTTATAAGTTAACAATGACTCGTTGGCAAAACCGTTCTCTTGCAGAGGACATTTCATTCTCATTGGACCAGCCCACTTCAAAGGTCAAATAAAAAGTGCTCAGAAATGTTTGGGGTTGTTTTTATAACGCTGAAAGACTGAAGTAGTCTACTGTATCTCTTCCTTCTCACCAGAGGGACATATGAGTTTAAAGATGTCTATTCAGATCCAGGTCATCAACAATCAATCACATTAGTTCAGGTCTAATTACTCTGTCACTACAATGAACTAATGATTGGGGGGGATGGGAATGGTAATCGTTTGCTAATTAGTTTACAGTGGGAAAGTATTGATTGTATGGCGTCTCAATAGATCGAAAATGAGTGTACAAATTGTGGTGAGGCAAACTTTACTACAGTAGCATTGATGTATTCAGTATAATTTTCTGTTGTATACCATCCTGTGCCTTTTGCAGGGGGAGTATATAGTATATTCAACAGCCAATCGTAGCGCTCATAACAGAGTCAGTAAACTCCAGACTGACAGACCTTTTGAAAATGTATTTTTAGGCGTGTTTGGCATGCAGTTCAGTCATGGGCAAAATCGTCTTTGACATTTGAACGACTTTTTGATTGATATTGATATATCAAAGCAGAGAAACTGCCATGTTCTGCAGAGGTTGTAAAAACACTGACTGCATTTTAAAGGCAAAACACAACATTAGCTACAAAACATATGTTTAGGTCTATGCATGCAGTATTCAATTTAGTCAAAACATCATGATTTGAGAAATCTAATGCCAATTTGCCAAACCTTTTCAAATGTCAAAAATAAACAATTTGGGAAGATGTTAGACGAATGCTGCTTTTAAGCCAAGGTTATTCTAGCAATTCATGCTAGGCCATCTCTTCCTAAAGACAGTTGTAAGAGGGATATAGATGCCTGAATGTCCAGCTTCAAGGTCCATTTGGTCTCTGCCTGTTTGAGAATGCTTGTGTGGATCCAAAAGAAGCCCTATCAAAACCCTGGTCACAGGTGAGTTATAGGGATCCATAACCCTCTTGACAGGTGAGTTATAGGGATCCATAACCCTGTTGACAGGTGAGTTATAGGGATCCATAACCCTCTTGACAGGTGAGTTATAGGGATCCATAACCCTCTTGACAGGTGAGTTATAGGGATCCATAACCCTCTTGACAGGTGAGTTATAGGGATCCATAACCCTGGTGACAGGTGAGTTATAGGGATCCATAACCCTCTTGACAGGTGAGTTATAGGGATCCATAACCCTCTTGACAGGTGAGTTATAGGGATCCATAACCCTCTTGACAGGTGAGTTATAGGGATCCATAACCCTGGTGACAGGTGAGTTATAGGGATCCATAACCCTCTTGACAGGTGAGTTATAGGGATCCATAACCCTCTTGACAGGTGAGTTATAGGGATCCATAACCCTGGTGACAGGTGAGTTATAGGGATCCATAACCCTCTTGACAGGTGAGTTATAGGGATCCATAACCCTCTTGACAGGTGAGTTATAGGGATCCATAACCCTCTTGACAGGTGAGTTATAGGGATCCATAACCCTGGTGACAGGTGAGTTATAGGGATCCATAACCCTGGTGACAGGTGAGTTATAGGGATCCATAACCCTCTTGACAGGTGAGTTATAGGGATCCATAACCCTCTTGACAGGTGAGTTATAGGGATCCATAACCCTGGTGACAGGTGAGTTATAGGGCTGCATACTGAATTCTGAGAGGCCATGTTCCATATCTCTACCCCGAGGTGACAAGACACACACTTTGTTTTAGCAGTCATACATACACACACATCCCTCCCTGTTCTCCCTCCCTCTCTCCAGACATCACAGTCGATCCCAGGGGAGAGCAATCCATCACCGAGCTACTTTCTTTTGAAAGAGGAAAACATCTCCAATTGAATGCTGGATTCAGACTTATTTGTGTCAACCCCATCATATTGTAGGCCTCTTGAAACTGATCACAGTCAATATACAGTATCCATGGTCAATTGATTGATTATAAATGTGTTTTATATGTATTGAGCCGCAGATGATCAGTTTGTCTTTTTTGGAAATGGAAAGGCCAAATCAGAATCATAAATAAAAGCCTATGCCAATGGTCTGGCATCATGTTAAGAAGAAGGCATACAAGGTATGGTTCATGACTCGTCTTTAGCATCTTTAAGGGATAATAATACCAAACAATATACCTTTAGTAGATTGAAACCCACAACGTCTGCAGCGCACTAGAAACTCCGTGCTACAGAGCGTCTAAAAAAATAGGTCACCTTTACAAATGTGAATGTGTAGTTGTTTTGGACAGTGTAGCTAGATGAACAGCATCAGTACATCAGTAGTAGGTGTTGTTTCGCTGTCATCTCGCCCAGCTAACCTACTTCCTGGGACTCCAAGCTCCCTGGAATCTCTTCATCAGCAGGAACACAAAGATACATTTTTGTCACAACAGACAACTTTGTCTTGCCAGAAACTCATGAATATTCATCTATAAATGAAGACTTCTGAAAGGTGTCGCAGACAAACAGACAACGTCCTGATGAAGCCTCTGGGGACATGGAGGAAATGGGTAGAACTCTCAGGAGGTGATCCACCCTGTCACTGGGTTTTAACTTGTATGGAAAAGAAGTAGCCCGGATACCAGTCTGTTTCTGTTTCCTTGTGGAACTGTCATGCGAAAGATGTTTGGCTTGACAATGACAGCAATGGAGTTGGCAAAAGCACCAACAGACTTGGGACCAGGCTAGAAAAATAAGACATTATAGTTTCAATATTCAATATTTAAATTCTGTTAAATGTCCAGATTATATGAAATAATGTGGTATTGTGGCATTGCACTTACCAGGGGGACAAAAGTGCAGTTGTACCATTTCAATCTAGCCTCATTTTGCCACAGTAGGAGAATACATCTTGAATTTGAAAATGTTGCTAAATGAATGTAAATGCAGGGGTTGATAAAGGTAAAACATACTATTTCAAAGCATCCAGGACACACTTCAGATGGCACTTCCATAAAGAGGTTAATTACTCATACGCACAGGGTAAGGCTAATGTCAAAGGTCAGGTGTGTGTGTGTGTGTGTGATAGATTTGTGAAGAATTGAGTATCGAATTTGGGTACCATTTGTTTTTCTCAGATTGTTTGTTTCCACAAACATTAAGACCCCACCACACCCAAACCCTTAAGTATCAACTGTTATGAAATGCTCAAAATAAACCAGGAAAACATCTTTGCACAAAGAGAAGTACAATAAACTTTATCCCCCTTTTTCACCTTTTTTTTCAATAACATACACAGCACAAACTTAAATACAAAAGCAAAATTGATCTGGCACTGTGAACAGTTGGCATTTGTCGAAACAAAACAAAAACACTGGGAAAAAATCATTTAGTTGCGTCAGTCAACGTCTTTCAAAAAAGAGGAGCCTCATTGGCAGTCACATGATCACACAGCAGTAGTAATATTAGTACCAATCGGTGCTTGGTTGAAGTTGTAGTAGCAGTAGCAGGTATAATAGTCCTAGTAACATTCTCCCAACGTATACACAATGTCCGGGAGAACCATTCCCAAGTCTGATTGTAACCAACCTATAAAGTGCTTTCTCAAAGAAAAAATATCATCATCGTCATAATCATGTTCATCTTTCACAATAATCAGAATATGAATTAGGATAACATTATGTATAACAAAGAAAAATAGAGGATAAAAAAGTCAGTTCAGGCATTAGCCTTCTCCTCTAAACCGCCTCTCCTCGCCGGCGTTTCACTTCTTGAAAGGTGTCAGTCTGCCGATGTTTTGCCAGAAGGTGGTTGCCTTGCGTTTGGGCTCAGCCAGCATGAAGACCTGCTGCTGGGGTACGGTGCTGGGCAGAGACGGGTGCTTCTGACGCAGCAGGAAGTCATAGTAGGGCCGGGTCACTGCTGGAGGAGAGGAGAACAGAGAGGGGTTAGTAATCATGGCACCCAGAATCAAATCAGCTACTAAATGTTTGACATGTTAATGTTAAGGCTGTGAGAAGAGACTAGGGGTTATAAATGTAGATAGGCAGAATGGGGGGGTGATTACGAGTGCATTTTAATCTAAAGTGTTTTTTATGAATATTAAGCACACATGATAAACAACATTTGTATAAATATTGCCAAACATGTAATCTTAAAAAAAATATATAAAAAAATAAACACGCACAACAATTAATTCATTACCCATCCACACAGCCAAGGAAATTGAGTTTTCTTGCCATGTACCCATATTCAGTCTAACCCCCTAAGGACTACACTACCCAGACATACCTTTGGGCTTCCCAGCTGGATGGCTTTTGCAGGCGTTCAGCATGGCCTGTTTCTTCTGGACCTCAGTGATGGAGAATCCTGGAGGAGGAAACCACATAGGTCACAGGTCAATGTGGATATCACAGATTCATTCTGCCAGTGCCACCCATCAATACCCAGCTTTTCAGAGGGAACAGAATAACAGAAGGCCAGATTGTTGGATGAAGTTTCGGTAATATCCGCATGCTCTGTTACAGCCCAGATAAAACCCAGAGACTATGGCAGAGAAGCGAAGGGGGCAGCTAAAATTGATTTATGGGTCCTTTTATCTGAGGGATTAATGACATTCTGATCCATTAGCTGCTACCTATTACACATACCCTTCTCTTTCCTGATTCTCTGACCGGAGCCACTGTCAGAAACGTTTATCGCAAACTATTAATGCAGCAGTAGTCTGGGGCAGAGAGAGACAGGAGGACACAGCTCATGTTTTACTAATAGGAAAAGAAACACACCCAGTGGCTTCATACAGCTGACTAGTAATACTACAGGTCAGCAGTTCATTATAGTATCCTAGTATCCTATCAGTGTTTCTACTCATTCTGCATGGCTGAGTTGCTTTAGCTAAGTAAGAATGGGTCCTTTTTCAAACTGTGGCGCACAATGATGACATGTCAGATAGAGAGACGGATAACTGTTTCACCTGTTTCGAGGTCATGCTGCACCTGCGTCCTCTCGTCCTGGAAGGCTCGGAGCCAGCGTTGTTTCTGCTCAGGCTTCTTGGCACACAGCAGGTGGACCTCATCCCCCGCCAGCGAGCGCAGCTTCAGAGCGTTCTTCACTGACACGTTGAAGTCCTTCTCCTTACCGTCCTCCACATCCACCACCTCCATCAGGTCCATGTCCATGCGACCCTTATAGTAAAGCATGTCCCTGCGCAGGAGGTCCTGAAAGAACCATAGGGATACGTGATAATACTGTTATATACTACTGTTACTAACCCTAACCCTTATAGTACATCATGGTCCTATAGGGGGGGAGAGAACTGGTACTAACCCACTTCCTAACCTTAACCCTACACTCTATCTAGAACCTAAAAGGGTTATTCAGCTGTCCCCATAGGAGAACCCTTTGAAGAACCCTTTTTGGTTCCGGGTATAACTTTTTGAGGTTCCATGTAAAATCTTTAACACAGAGGGTTCTACATGGAACCCAAAAGCGTTCTACCTGGAAACTAACCGTAACCCTAGCTTAATGTCCACATTCCGATTCAATCACAACCGTAGCCTCAACCCTAACCCTAACTAGCTTCATGACCACATTACAATCGTTTTTAACAGTGCTGCTCACCTTTTTGCAGTAGACCATCTGGTGGTCGAAGAGGAAGAACATGCGCTGCTGGCTCTTGGCCTGAGGCTGGGAGATCTTCGTCAGCTCTCCAGAAAAGATCAGATCTGAACTCATACTGAGGATGTCTTCTCCCTGAGGATGTTCAAACACACAATAAACATTTGTTAGAGCCTGCAGACATATGACAGACAGAGATTGTTCAGCCAACAAAGTTGTATTGTATATCTAGAGCCATGTGTTTGTCCTGGCAACATGACATCAGGCGTTTCTTTTAGATCAAGTCACTTGGTCAGGAAAACCTCCTGGCCTTAGTCATGGATTCTGTTCCATGACCCATGATGCACTGTTACTCACCTCCCAGTCCTCTATGGAGCTCTGCCATTGGGCGATCTTGTCTATGTTCTCCAAGCGCCGCTTCCTCTCATTGATCAGCCTGGCCACGTTCTTCATGGCGTTCAAGGCAGCCTCCACGTCCTTATAGTCCCTGGGTGGCCCAGAACAGACCAACACATCAGGCCCTCTCTGCCTTACATGATTGTTATTGGCTAATGATAGACTTATAATAGCTTTTGAACTAAATACAACTAATATGCTATCAGTGTCAGATTTTTAAAAGACATTTCAGCAATTTCAGAGAGAGTTACATTTGCAGATAAGAAGGAATACGTGCAGCTCCTTGTGTGTGTGCATAGTACACGTGTGTGTGTTTACCTATGCTGGGGGTTGGTGTATTTCAGTAGCTCGGCCAGCTGCAGAGGGTACTTGCAGATCTTCTGGACGGGCGTGAGCAGGAACCCATCCAGCGAGATGTCAATCATCTTCTGGAGCAGACGACAGGCCTCGAAGAAGAACACATACTTGTTGGTCTTCATCAGTCTGGACAACTGCACACAGGCGTTTGGGTGATTGTTACAGTACTCCGAGTAGATCTGGAAGTCTGTTTGCTGAGGAGGAGACAGGAAATGTTAACATGGCAGTTTGAAATGGCGGTTTGAAATAGTGGTTTAAAATGGTGGTTTAAAATGGCGAAATTGATGGTTGCTGGAATGTTACATGAATGTTTGGGCTCTAGAGAGGTTGCTTGACTTGAATCCCCAACAAAAAGTGTGTATAATAATACAGTAATTATCTATTAAGCAGACTTCATTTCCCCTATTACGTCATGTTATGTCATGTTTATGATAGCATTATGTAGCATTATGCAGGCCATATGACAGAAGTCAGGTGAAGAGTCACAGTGGGTTGTGTGCTGTACAATACTCACGTGTTCGAGGAAGCAGGATCCGATCTCGCTGAGGTGCGGCTGCTCCTTGTTGAACTTCTTCTCCAGACCTTTCAGTAACTTCTTCTGGAAGCGGTAGATGTCTTCGATGTTGCCGAAGATACACCGCAGCTGCTCCTCTGTGAACATGTCTATCCTCTTACGGCACTGCTTGATGTAACCCTGAGAGAGGAACAGTAGACTCATGTTACCACATGTAGAACAGACTTATATCTGATTTTACATGTTAAGAATTCCCAGAAATAACCAAGTTAAAACTTAAGAATATGTTTTGTCTTATTGGACAAGTGGTATTGTTCAGAAATACAATGTATTGTGTGCTGGTCTGAATAACTGTGCTCCTAACAAGTTATGATGGCACAAAGGCTGGTGTGATGCATTTTGATGTTATTTAGAGACAAGAGGCGGATTCTTCTGGGTGTTTTTGATGCAAATGGGTTATAAGTCCTATAATGGCCTGTATCAAAGGAAAGGGTCTACAGACAGACAGTGTTGTTGTCTGAACAGAACTTTACTGACCTCACAGATGTCTTTGAGGTGTTTGATGTAGTCTCTCTCTGTACTCATGATTTCATTGATAACGTTAGTCCTCATCTGGTCCTTACATGGCAGGCCTGGTCCCAGGATCAGACCCACCCCTGGCCGGTCCTCTTCCCCAGCACCAGCCTCTTCCAGCTGGGCTAGGTACTCCTCCATGGGCTCATCCTGGTTCACACGCAACTACAGGGACCAAGGAGAAAGGGTCATTGTTATAGAATACCCTCACTAACAGATCACTAAAGTTTAGATGCTACAAACATTTCTTATACTGTCTTATTTTTCAGTTAGGCTACCTATGTGGATCAACTGAGAAAATGTACAAACATTCATTTAGCAAGTAAGGAAATATGTCAGCATTAAAAAAAGAAAAACATCTTTGTATTTTAAAATGAGCTAATGCTTCACAGTTGCCCCAAATAGCTGACAACAGCTCTAGCACCCCTTCCAACCCTATAGCAGCAAAAATAGATATCAAAGATAGGCAAGAGAAAGAGTAGTTCATTTCTGTTGTCTTCAGTTTCCCAGAGAGATGGAGAGAGAAAAAGAGAGAGAGAAAGAGACAGAAGAAGAGAGAGAGGAGATATGGAGAGTTAGTTTCTTACCCGAACAAAGCTAGCTGGGAACCAGCCCTCACTGTCCAGGATGCGTCCCCACCACCACTCCTTGTTGGTGGCATCCACTACCTCGATGACGTCCCCCGCCTTGAAGCCCAGCTCCTGGTCGTCCATGGTGACATGGTCCCACAGGGCCTCGGCGTACACACAGCTGCCATCACTGATCAGCTGGGGAGGGGAAATGGAGAGGGGACAGACAGGGGTCAACACAGGTCAGTATGGGAGGATTTCACAGTGACATAATCAAAAATGGACAACATTTGTAATACAAGGTGAACAAGCTTGAAATACTTCACTAAGGCCCACATTTTTATTCCTGACCAGGGAAAACTCTAGTTATGGGCTAACTAGGGGCCCTGGAGGTTTTTCTGGTAAGGTGGTCCAGAAAAACTGTGGCCGTTCTTCATTCAACATGGATGACTTTGTAAAACAAGGTGAGGCCAGTTTATAAATAACATTACTGGAAGACAGAGTGGCTGATAGAGAGAGTAGAGACATGCATGATTTATAAGGTAGTAGGGCTGTACAGTATCACTCAACTAGAACACGTGACTTTAAGACATGACACAAACAAGCTATAGAATACAATTCATCATACAATGGATGACTTTACATTTACAACACAAGGTGTACACAATGTTGTTTCAACCCAGAAATGATGACAACAACAATGTTTCTACTCTGTAAGCTACATTTTAGGACAGACACAACATACTAATATTGCTGCTACAGCCCTAGATAAGCTAAGTGAGTCAGGTCCTAAAGAATTGATTGCTCTGCTGAGCCAAGTCACTGTGTCTGAGAGGGGATTGACAGAGATCAATGTGGAGATAAGAGAGAGAGGTAGAGAGAGAGAGAGGTATAGAGAGAGAGAGAGAGAGAGAGAGAGAGAGAGAGAGAGAGAGAGAGATAGATAGAGAGAGGGAGAGATAGAGAGGGAGAGAGAGAGAAAGAGAGAGGGAGAGATAGAGAGAGAGAGGGAGAGAGAGATAGAGAGAGATCGAGAAAGCGAGAGAGAGAGAGAGAGAGAGAGAGAGAGAGATAGAGAGGGAGAGAGAGAAAGAGAGAGGTAGGGAGAGATAGAGAGAGAAAGAGAGAGAGAGAGAGAGAGGGAGAGATAGAGAGAGAAAGAGAGAGAGAGAGAGGGAGAGAGATAGAGAGAGAGATCGAGAAAGCGAGAGAGAGAGAGAGAGAGAGAGAGAGAGAGAGAGAGAGGGAGAGATAGAGAGGGAGAGAGAGAAAGAGAGAGAGAGGGAGAGATAGAGAGAGAAAGAGAGAGAGAGAGAGGGAGAGAGAGAGAGAGAGAGAGAAAGCGAGAGAGAGAGAGAGAGATCGAGAAAGCGAGAGAGAGAGAGAGAGAGAGAGAGAGAGAGAGAGAGAGAGAGAGAGATAGAGATCGAGAAAGAGAGAGATCGAGAAAGCGAGAGAGCTAAAAAGCCTGCGTTACTTATAAATGTACTGCAGTGCTCGTATTTCACACTGCCACATACACACATTACTGCGTCAACATCATGCTGGCGTCAGAGGGGCATTTGTGTTGTTCATTCTTTCATAGTAGTAGTAAGCCTTATCCAAGCCAGAATGGCCCATAGGGCAGCAGCCTATCTCCTGTTTCTATTGCATGAGCAAGTACAACACTCTGGACAGGATGCTGGCCATAATTGTATTATTGCTAAAAAAGCCACAAATATCTAACTAACTGTAATGTAACTCCTCAAGTGCAGGCTCCTATATTTATGTTAGGCCTTCATAATGTCAAGCATAGGCTAAATGATACCAGAATACGATCTATGTGTCTATTTCTATGTCGGTTCTATGGGGCTAGGGTAATCTATGTTTCTATTTCTATGTCTATTCTGTTGGTTAGGGTGATCTACTAAGTGTCTATTTCTATGTCTGTCCTGCCATCGATCCATCGTCATGGCGAGGAGGTCTTTGGGCCTGTTGCTAGGCAACACACCCACTCCATCTCGCCTCTTCTCTCCTCTGCTTTTTTCTTCTCTTCTGATCCTGCCATCATTATACAACAAAACACCAGAATATCTCATTTCACAGAGAGTAGAAACCAGGTTGAAGACATAAATAGTGTAGTATTAGCTGTACTGGGACATCAATATGAGTTTGTATAGAGGGGGAACATAGAGGGAGAATCCAAACATAAAAACACACTGTAATGTGAGTGTATCTCTGCCAGGCGGTGGATGTAAACAGTGCACTTCTCCAGCCTCAGTTTCAAAACAGCCTCTCTGTGTCCTGAGCTGCTTCGTCACCCCTCATGGCAACGCTCCAAGCCCCTAATGCTCCACACACACACACACACACCTAACCAGGGCACACATGATCCCCTTCCCTATGAAACACACACACACACAGCTGATCCCCCTCGCTCTGTGCAGCTGAACCCTAGTGAGAGCAGCCGAGCGGTAAACACCCACCTGACCCAACCTCATGGATCATCAACATGCTTACTTCCACTATATGACGATGATATATGGGTTAAACATTGGAACCTACATATATCTCATAGAGCCCTGATGTTGCAACACAGCTGGTGCTAAACAGTAGCCTGTACACAACACATTCTGTAAATTCACACATTACCAATTATCATTCAAGCAATAACTCACATATTCTTAACATACAACACCATATTGTTAAGAATAGACCCAACAACATATAGAAATGGATTATGTTCATACACATAAACAACACAAACAAGTAACAAACACAACCTGTTCCTCTTCTCCCACATTCACAACACAGGCATAGAAAAACACCTAACTACGGACCAAAAATGTACAAAATGTACAACACAGAATATTTGCTGCCGTCCATGGTTTGTCAACATCCCCCATGGTGCAAGCTAGCTAACCCGTCCCACACACTCTGGGGAAAGCAGCAGCATAGTGGTCCTATCCTCTACCCAGCACATCCATCGCTCGGCTTTACCTGTGGTCTCTTCCTCTTATCCTGGACTCCCATCCACAGCTGTACCCCCAACGCTCCACCAGGAAATCCTCCCTCTCTCCTCCTCCTCTCTTCCTCCTTCCTCCTCTCCGTTTTCCTTGATCGACGATATGCGGCGTGCGTGTGTGTGTGTGTGTGTGTGTATGACGTCGGTGTGTGTGTGTGTGTCTCTCAACTAGAAGGCCAGGAGGAACATGAGCACTACGTTGATGATGACGAGCAGCATCATGATCATGAAGACCACCACCTTTTGAGTCTCTGGGTGCAGGTTGCAGCGCAGCAAGGTGTTGAGGTAGCCCAAACGCTGCCGGGCGCGGTGAGCGCCACCGCCGCGAGCCATCACGTAGGCCCCGGCAGGGCCCTCACCCCTCCCCCCCTGTCCGTCTCGCTCCCCCTCTTCTTCTCCTCCTTCACTACCCAGCCGGCCGGTCCTCCGCCTCTCTCTTCCTCTTCTCTCCGCCAGGCTCCCCTCGTTCTGCTTCACCGCGCCGCCTTGCCGCCTGTGTCTGAGCACTCCCCTCTTCTCTCTCCCTCCCTGTTTTCCACGTCCTCGCTCTTTCTCTCTCTCTCTCTTCCTCTCTCCGTCTTCACTATTTCTTCGTCTTGTCAGGATGTGAGGTAGAGATGATGCTGCATCTTTCTTAATACATTCCTCATTTTCCCTCCACCTCCTTTAGTTTTTCTTGTCCTCCGTCCTCTTCTGTCGTTCCTCGTCCCGTATCTGGGTTACGTCCACACAGCTATTTGTGCTCCTCTAACATGGCAGCTCTTTTCCCTTTATCTCCCTCTCTCTTTCTCTCTCTCCCTCCCTCTCTTGCGCTCCCTTTTAAGTGTACTCTGAAGCTAAAATGGTGCTGGGGTCTGCCTGAAGCTGCACTAACACGGCCATCCATCCAACTCCCTGGATCGCAGTTTTTTTTTCCTTTCTTTCCTTTTTTTAACCTTCCTACCGTGAGCAGCCAATCAGGCGGCTGAGTGTGTCTCCGTATCCTGGATACCAGAGTGGATGAGGAGGGCCTTAGCAACCCCAGGGAGGGTGGGGGATGGGGAGAGGGAGGAGGGAAAGGAGGGAGCAGGAGGATGCAGAATAATAGACTGTGTGTGAGGGAAGGGAGGGGGTATGTTGGCTGTGTGTGTGCGCGCGCGCCTAGAATTTATTAGCCTCATCAGCTGACGGCTGGCCCCCGTCACTCACAGACTTAATCAGTCTGATTAAAACAGGAGAGAACGGGATTAAAGGATCAGATTATTATACAGGATTATCATACTGCTATTTTGGCCAATTAATGAACACACAATCACTGACCTGATGAAATTATTGGATTCTCCACCTCTCTCTCTCTCTCTCCCCTCCCCCTTTCTCTTTATTCTCTCTCTCTCTCGCTCTCTCTCTCTCTCTCTCTCTAGCTCTCTCTGACCTGGATACCCAGGTGTAGCCAAACAGACCTACAGTATTTACTGCAGCCACCCGTATCCACTCAACCAAACAGAATATGATGAGCAAGGCCACCTCACTCCGACTCTAATTTAGACAATCTACTACAGGGAAGGCCTTTTATTTTTATTTATTTTTGGAACTCAGTCAGGGTCTCAATTTACTGTTGGAAATTAGAATAGTAGAATACACAAGATGCAATTTTGAAATTTGGTTGTGCATCAGCAGTTTTTCTCTTGTTATGTCAGTCAATAAGCCCATGTCAGCTAACATTTTTTAGATTGCTAAATTAGTGCTGAGCGATTAGTGCTTTTTGAGGTCGGTTTGGTTTCGGTTCGATTATAAAAACTATAATCATGTTTTTTGATTTCGGTTTTGATTATTATATATTTTTTAACATTAAATGCAATATGTGGGTTGAATGCTGTAACAACACAGAATAAAACAATTAATAAAAGTCCCATGATGGTAGTGACTGCCCATTACTGCTTATCACTTATTAACCATCATTTATTCACATTACTTTAATAAAATATTTTAGTTGCTGTGTATATTCTATTTGTTTTATATGATGACTTTATTATTTCATTTCAAGTCATCATCTCATCTTTATAGAGCTGCTGCTTATGCTATCTGAGAAATCACTCTTTTGTAGTTCTTCAAAGTAAATAAGGCATACTTTTATGACTGCTGAATACCAACTATCAATCACTTTGATTATGTATTTTCAGGTAGAGATACCTCACGAAGCAACAGCTGCTCTCTATATCCCCTCAAGATAGCGCAATCTTCTCTCTCTTCCATAGCAGGCGTAAAAGAAACACAGACCGGACAAGTAGATGAGCAATGGATTATGGTCATTGTAGTTAATTACCACGTTTTATGCGTTTATGTAGAATATTGACCCTGTTGGAAACTGCAAATGCAACAATTAATGTGTGATCTCGCTCTCCATGGCCAATGTGAGCAAAACGTTTACAGGTTAACAATCACAAAGCGATCAGGCCAGACGGAATACCAGGGCACGTTCATAAAGAATGCGCAGACCTGCTGGCAGGTGTCTTCACAGACAATTTCAATCTATCCTTGTCCCAGTCTGTAATCCCAACATGTTTCAAACTGACCAAATGACTATCGCCCTGTAGCACTCACATCTGTAATTATAAAGTGTTTTGAAAGGCTGGTCATGACACACATCAACACAATCATCCCAGACACCCTAGACCCACTCTAATTCGGATACCGCCCCAACAGATCCATTTCGGAACTGGTCCAACATTTTGGACCCGTGAAGACCTGTAATACAGTGGCTTGCGAAAGTATTCACCCCCCTTGGCATTTTTCCTATTTTGTTGCCTTACAACCTGGAATTAAAATAGAATAGTTTGTATCATTTGATTTACACAACATGCCTACCACTTTGAAGATGCAAAATATATTTTGTGAAACAAACATGAAATAAGACAAAAGAACAGAAAACTTGAGCGTGCATAACTATTCACCCCCCCAAAGTCAATACTTTGTAGAGCCAGCTTTTGCAGCAATTACAGCTGCAAGTCTCTTGGGGTATGTCTCTATAAACTTGGCACATCTAGCCACTGGGATTATTGCCCATTCTTTAAGGCAAAACTGCTCCAGCTCCTTCAAGTTGGATGGGTTCTGCTGGTGTACAGCAATCTTTAAGTCATACCACAGATTCTCAATTAGATTAAGGTCTGGGCTTTGACTAGGCCATTCAAAGACATTTAAATGCTTCCCCTTAAACCACTCGAGTGTTGCTTTAGCAGTATGCTTAGGGTCATTGTCCTACTGAAAGGTGAACCTCCGTCCCAGTCTCAAATCTCTGGAAGACTGAAACAGGTTTCCCTCAAGAAACCCTGCATTTAGCGCCATCCATCATTCCTTCAATACTGACTAGTTTCCCAGTCCCTGCTGATGAAAAACATCCCCACAGCATGATGCTGCCACCACCATGCTTCACCGTGGGGATGGTGTTCTCGGGGTGATGAGAGGTGTTGGGTTTGCACCAGACATAGCGTTTCCCTTGATGGCCAAAAAGCTAAATTTTAGTCTCATCTGTCTCAAGAGTGCCTTTCTTTAAGCAATGCCTTTTTTTTCTGGCCACTCTTCTGTAAAGCCCAGCTCTGTGGAGTGTACGGCTTAAAGTGGTCCTATGGACAGATACTCCAATCTCCGCTGTGGAGCTTTGCAGCTCCTTCAGGGTTATCTTTGGTCTCTTTGTTGCCTCTCTGATTAATGCCCTCCTTGCCTGGTCCTTGAGTTTTGGTGGGCGGCCCTCTCATGGCAGGTTTGTTGTGGTGTCATATTCTTTCCATTTTTTAATAATGGATTTAATGGTGCTCCGTGGGATGTTCAAAGTTTCTGATATTTTTTTTATAACCCAAATCTGTATTTCTCCACAACTTTGTCCCTGACCTGTTTGGAGAGCTCCTTGGTCTTCATGGTGCTGCTTGCTTGGTGGTGCCCCTTGCTTAGTGGTGTTGCAGACTCTGGGGCCTTTCAGAACAGGTGTATATATACTGAGATCATGTGACAGATCATGTGACACAGATTGCACACAGGTGGACTTTATTTAACTAATTATGCACCAGATCTTATTTAGGGGCTTCATAGCAAAGGGGGTGAATACATACGCACGCACCACTTTTCCGTTATACATTTTTTTCAAACAAGTAATTTTTTTCATTTCACTTCACCAATTTGGACTATTTTGTGTATGTCCATTACATGAAATCCGAATAAAAATCAATTTAAATGACAGGTTGTAATGCAACAAAATAGGAAAAACGCCAAGGGGGATGAATACTTTTGCAAGGCACTGTACATACAGTGCCTTCAGAAAGTAGTCATTCCGTTTGACTTATTCCACATTTTGTTGTGTTACAGCCTGAATTCAAAATGGATTAAATATTTTTTTCTCTTACCCATCTACACACACTATACCCCATAATATCAAAGTGAAAACATGTTTTTAGAAATCTTTGCAAATGTATTGAACATGAAATACAGAAATATCTCATTTACATAAGTATTCACACCCCTGAGTCAATACTTTGTAGAAGCACCTTTGGCAGCGATTACAGCTGTGAGTCTTTCTGGGTAAGTCTCAAAGGGCTTTCCACACCTGGATTGTTCAACATTTACCCATTATTCTTTTCAAAATTCTACAAGCTCTGACAAATTGGTTGTTGATCATTGCTAAACAACCATTTTTATGTCTTGCCATAGATATTCAAGTAGATTTAAGTCAAAACTGTAACTAAGCCACTCAGGAACATTCACCGTCTTCTTGGTAAGCAACTCCAGTGAAGATTTGGCCTTGTGTTTTAGATTATTGTCCTGCTGAAAGGTGAATTCATCTCCCAGTGTCTGGTGGAAAGCAGACTGAACCAGGTTTTCTTCAAGGATTTTGCCTGTGCTTAGCTCCATTCTGTTTCTTTTTTATCCTGAAAAACTCCCCCGTCCTTAACGATTACAAGCACACCCATGACATGATGCAGCTACCACTCAGTAATGTGTTGTATTGGATTTGCCCCAAACATAACACTTTGTATTCAGGACATAAAGTAAATTGCTTTGCCAAATTTTTTGCAGTATTACTTTAGCGCCTTGTTGCAAACAGGATGCATGTTTTGGAATATTTTTTATTCTGTACAGGCTTCCTTCTTTTCACTCTGTCAATTAGGTTAGTATCGTGGAGTAACTACAATGTTATTGATCCATCCTCAGTTTTCTCACAGCCATTAAACTCTAACTGTTTTAAGGTCACCATTGGCATGGTGAAATCCCTGAGTGGTTTCCTTCCTCTCCGGCAACTGAGTTAGGAAGGACACCTGTATCTTTGAAGTGACTGGGTGTATTGATACACCATCCAAAGCGTAATTAATAACTTCACTATGCTCAAAGGGATATTCAATGTCTGCTTTTATCTACCAATAGGTGCCCTTCTTTGCGAGGCATTGGAAAACCTCTCTGGTCTTTGTGGTTTAATCTGTGTTTGAAATTCACTGCTAGGCTTACAGATAATTGTGTGTGTGGGGTACGGAGATGAGGTAGTCATCTAAAAATCATGTTAAACACTATTATTGCACACAGTGAGTCCATGCAACTTATTATTTGACTTGTTAAGGGAATGTTACCTCGTGAACTTATTTAGGCTTGCCATAACAAAGGAGTTGAATACTTATTGACTTAATACATTTCAGCTTTTCATTTTTAATTAATTTGTAAACATTTCTAAAAACATATTTCCACTTTGACATTATGGGGTATTGTGTGTGTAGGCCAGTGAAAAAAATCTAAATGTAATCCATTTTAAATGCAGGCTGTAACACAACAAAAATGTGAAAAAGTCAAGGGGTGTGAATACTTTCTGAAGGCACTGTTGACATTACACACGCATACTTTTACACTTATCATTTGCTGCTGCTGCTACTCTGTTCTTTATTTTACTCTTATTATTATCTATCCTGATACCTAGTCAATTTACCCTTTACCCTTCATGTACACACAGTATCTACCTCAAATACCTTGTACCTCTGCATACTGATCTGTTACTGGTACTCCCTGTATATAGCTCCATTCTTGTGTATTTTATTTTATTCCTTCTGTGTTACTATTTTTCTTATTTTTACTCTGCATTGTTGGGAAGAGCTCGTATGCAAGCATTTCACTGTAAAGTCTAAACCAGTTGTATTCGGCGCATGTGACAAATACAATTGGATTAGATTTTGATCACTCAGATATCATATAAAAAAACTGCAAACATTTCTCTCCACCCTCTGGCAAAATGTGTAGAATTGCATGAAATGAGTTATACAATTGCTAAATATTCTCTCCACCCCATGCCAAAATGTGTAGAATTGCAGAAAACGTGCTTTTCAAACTGCAACATGGGGGGGGGTGGATGTGGGTACGCAGACCCGTGAGCAACTGCGGCCCCTTGTGATGAGTTTTGATTTGTCGCACCCACCCCCATCAAATTTGCCCATCCCTGGTCTAGACAACTGACATAGTTCTCCATCCAACCTGAAAATGTGTGGAGCAGACCTTCCAACATGATGATAAATTATATATTAACGTGCACATACAGTTAGGGAAAAAAGTATTTGATCCCCTGCTGATTTTGTACGTTTTCCCACTGACAAAGAAATGATCAGTCTATAATTTTAATGGTAGGTTTATTTGAACAGTGAGAGACAGAATAACAACAAAAATATCCAGAAAATTGCATGTCAAAAATGTTATAAATTGATTTGCATTTTAATGAGGGAAATAAGTATTTGACCCCCTCTCAATCAGAAAGATTTCTGGCTCCCAGGTGTCTTTTATACAGGTAACGAGCTGAGATTAGGAGCGCACTCTTAAAGGGAGTGCTCCTAATCTCAGTTTGTTACCTGTATAAAAGACACCTGTCCACAGAAGCAATCAATCAATCAGATTCCAAACTCTCCACCATGGCCAAGACCAAAGAGCTCTCCAAGGATGTCAGGGACAAGATTGTAGACCTCCACAAGGCTGGAATGGGCTACAAGACGATCGCCAAGCAGCTTGGTGAGAAGGTGACAACAGTTTATTCGCAAATGGAAGAAACACAAAAAAACTGTCAATCTCCCTCGGCCTGGGGCTCCATGCAAGATCTCACCTCGTGGAGTTGCAATGATCATGAGAACGGTGAGGAATCAGCCCAGAACTACACAGCAAGATCTTGTCAATGATCTCAAGGCAGCTGGGACCATAGTCACCAAGAAAACAATTGGTAACACACTACGCCGTGAAGGACTGAAATCCTGCAGCGCCCGCAAGGTCCCCCTGTTCAAGAAAGCACATATACAGGGCCGTCTGAAGTTTGCCAATGAACATCTGAATGATTCAGAGGAGAACTGGGTGAAAGTGTTGTTGTGGTCAGATGAGACCAAAATGGAGCTCTTTGGCATCAACTCAACTCGCCGTGTTTGGAGGAGGAGGAATGCTGCCTATGACCCCAAGAACACCATCCCCACCGTCAAACATGGAGGTGGAAACATTATGCTTTGGGGGTGTTTTTCTGCTAAGGGGACAGGACAACTTCACCGCATCAAAGGGACGATGGACGGGGCCATGTACCGTCAAATCTTGGGTGAGAACCTCCTTCCCTCAGCCAGGGCATTGAAAATGGGTCGTGATGGGTGTTCCAGCATGACAATGACCCAAAACACACTGCCAAGGCAACAAAGGAGTGGCTCAAGAAGAAGCACATTAAGGTCCTGGAGTGGCCTAGCCAGTCTCCAGACCTTAATCCCATAGAAAATCTGTGGAGGGAGCTGAAGGTTTGAGTTGCCAAACGTCAGCCTCGAAACCTTAATGACTTGGAGAAGATCTGCAAAGACGAGTGGGACAAAATCCCTCCTGAGATGTGTGCAAACCTGGTGGCCAACTACAAGAAACGTCTGACCTCTGATTGCCAACAAGGGTTTTGCCACCAAGTACTAAGTCATGTTTTGCAGAGGGGGTCAAATACTTATTTCCCTCATTAAAATGCAAATCAATTTATAACATTTTTTACATGCGTTTTTCTGTATTTTTTTGTTATTCTGTCTCTCACTGTTCAAATAAACCTACCATTAAAATTATAGACTGATCATGTCTTTGTCAGTGGGCAAACGTACAAAATCAGCAGGGGATCAAATACTTTTTTCCCTCACTGTATCTCTGAACATTATACTCCAGACACAGGTTCATTTTAATCCTGGACTATAAAGCTATTTCCATGGAGGTTCTCATAGTCTTAATCTGTGTGTGGGAAACCGGCCCTTATCCTGAGCTGTTCTAGAGATCGTATTTCTATGGTGTCATACACACGGGTAACCACAGCAACAAGGCACTAACCCAGCATTCCCTGCTCTCTCCTGTGTTTACAGCCACTCTCTCCTCTCTCTCCTGCCACAGAGGCCATTTTCATCACCCATTCCTCATCATACCTTTGTATCTCCATCCATGTTGACTACTGAATGAATGTTTCTAACACATCGTGTAATACCTGTGGGGTGTGTGCACGTCCGTGTGCGTGCGTATGTGTGTTAATTTGTGTGTGCATGTGCTTGTATGAATGTGTGTGTGTGTGTGCGTGCCTGGACTATATTCCATCTTCCAGGTTCATTCGTATTCTGCTCCTGTCAGCCAGTAGAAAGGCGTGGAGGAATTCACAGTGTTTTAACCACAACAATAAATCATTTCAGCTTTGTCCCTCAAGGTGCCAATTTGAACCTTTTCTGCCCCTGTCCCCCGCCTCTAAACGTTAAGGTAATTGTCAAAGCTGAGGTAATTGTTTCCTCACCAGGTGTGTCCTAATACGTCACAATAATTCTGCGTGACAACCAGGAAGGGGGCACGGCTTGGAGGGTGTACCTGACCAATCAGAGGTGGGCCATGTCTTTATCACACCCAAAATCCTATTCTTAAAGATAGAATCCTTAATTGAAACAATAACAAAAGCGGTAGCCCCACCTTATTTGGGGTAAAAAGCTAAGTGACAGGCCTGGGGAAATGTAACCACTCTCACTGACCATCCATGATATCACAATTAGTTTAAACCATGTTTTGAGGATATACAGTGTTTGTTTACATTCTTTATAAAATCGGAGTAAAACAAGCTTGTATTTTTGGTTCTGATGGGGTACGACAGTTGAACTAAGCTCATCGGGCATTTATAAGTCATATTCTTAAAGAATCAGTGGGTATATGTATATCATTAATTTATAAGTCCAAAAATGGATGTAACAACTAAGGATTCCAGGTTTGACCCTTGCACAACATTAGCACCAACACTAGCACCAACACTAGCACCAACACTAGCACAAACCCTAACACAACTGCAAACCATGGATACAACTGAATTTCAGCAAATTACTCTCTTATACATACTCGTGCAAAAACACACACACTGAGTGAGTACTGCAGTGCTGCAGGTGAGGTTTTTAGCCAATGCAGCAAGTCAGACAGCGAGTAGAGGGAGAGATGAAGAGAGAGAGAGAGAGAGAGAGAGAGACTGTCATACAGAGAGAGATAGAGACACAAAACAAAAGGCTACCTCATTTATGGCCAGTTGTTCTCCACCTCCCCCTGGGTGTCCAAAGCGATGTCCGGAGCTGCGGAACTCTTCATACAGGTCTTCGTCACTGCCTAGATCATCACCCAGACTGGCCTTCTCTCCACCTCCGTCTGGTACTATCACCGCTGAGGGAGAGAGAGAAGGAGAGAGAGAAAAAGAGTGAGGGAGAAGAAGAGAGAGAGAATGCAAATCAGATGTGCTGTCTCATCCTATTAGAGATTAGCATAAGAACATATCCTACTTTACTGCAAATACAATGATACAGTCCACAAAACAAAAAAATTATTACCACACAATCAAGAGGTCTGATAAAAGGGTGTGCTATTTCATGTGGTTGAGTTACAGCTGGGCCACAGCTGAGTACCAACCCAGTTGTTGTGGTCTGAATCATCATTACTCGCGGCCTAGTTAGGACATGCACCCAAAGACCACACACTGAGACAAACTGGCATGACAGAGAGAGGAGAAAACCCCAGTGGCAGCATGTCAGTGACTAGCGACCTTTGGGCCTCACCCTACCCTCACCCCAACCTCACCCAAACCCTTACGCCAACTCTACCCCGGTCACAGTCCCTGTCTCTGTACCTAAGCCTCTGATGGAACTCTGCTCTAGTTTCCTGCTCCAGTTCGTGCACTGATTAGAAACATTGCTTTTACAAAGAGAGATTACTAAAAGAGATGTCCATGGGAATAAACTATAAAGACACATTATCTTGATAGCTGATCTTTACATCTTTCATAGTGAGAATAAGTATGGGGTGAGAGTAAGTTCATATGTTTACACAGAGACTTAATATATGGATGGGCCATTATGAAATGATGAAGGTATACTTGCTGTTACACACACAGACACATGCACACACACACACACACACACACACAAACACTCCTTGCCCTCCGAGTGGCATCATCACAGCTCTCTTCCTGACTGTAGGGACCTGCCATGCAGATGCAGCTATAAATATTATCCTGTCTGTTGAACCTCATCAACTCATCCCTGCTCTACAAACAGCTGTTGCCACGCTGAGAGTCTCCGTGGTGACAAATCACCCTGGAGACAGGGAGACAGGCATAATGAGAGAACACAGAGCATTCAGACCCCCTCAGGCGATCAGGAGAAACGGATTCGGCACATCACTTGGCTATTAAAAATGTACATATTCAACGCCTAGAGCTGAGTAGTATTTTAGGACTATATTCTACTGTCTTTTCCACTTCAGCAGTCTGTAAGGATGAAGAACCCTCTAGGGTTGAGATGCTGTATAGGAATCTCTTTATCTGTCTGGAACCATATTAAATTAAATTAATCTACACAATCTACCTTTTCTTCTCTGAGCCTAAAGGGCAACCACCGAAACTCACACAGTGCTATATACTGTCATTTGCATTTTCATTGTTTTACATAAAATACTGTAAAAACAAAAGGAAATCAGCTCCAGAAAATCTGTTCCCAAGTATTCCCATTAGAGAAACACGTGATCGTATACAAAAAAGTTTTGAAATTAGTCAAATATTATATCTGTTTCAGTCTACAAATTATTTGTAATTATGTTCTGGCACCAAGACCATCCTTTCAAGAACAAATCGGCCCACGGCTGAATCTAGTTGATGATCCCTGCCCTTGGATGTCGCTATTATGATGGTGCAGTACCAGTATTGTCCTTTGGGGGTCAGTGTAAACCACAGTGACTGACTGCACTACTATCTGCCGTAGACTCAGACAGTCCATGGCAGACTGGCACTTCTCCAGATATCGAGTGGCCTTTTTTTCTGTGAGCCTGTAAAAGGCTGGGCCAGATTGCTCTTCGTGTCCCGTTTATAAAAGGATGGAGGAGGCAGGCGGTATAGGAAAGATCACACAATATGTTAGTCAAACTGGCATCTGGGGGCCGATAGGAAAGAACTATACCTAGAATATCAATGATAATATCGGAGTACCTTCTTGTTTTCAGACTTACAGAGCTTTTTGAGTAAGTGGTAACCATTGAGGTACATATAAGAGAATGATAGTATTTCTGGTACAACTTCTGTGATCATGGGACAGTAAATGTAGGTAGTGTATACGGGACAGAACTAGGCCTCTGCCAAGATGTTGTTTGATACTGAATGATAAGACATCCAGACAGGCCTTCTCTTCCTGCACTTAGCCAATCATTGTCTGCTCAGCGACAGTGATTGCTTTTGCTGTATTAGCCATTGCTAGAATCCCCCTGAGATTAGAACAAAGGATACCCATCGTGGAACAAATATATCCTTTCAAAGGTTTCAGATTGTCTCTTCACCTGTCAATCACACTGGTTAACTCTCTCTGTGTGAAAGCCCGGTTTACCTTGAACGACACTCTCCTCCCACTCTGTAGCTTCACAAGAACACTTGAAAAGATTGAGTTTGTCCTTGAAACAATTGTGTTTGTGTGTGTGTGTGTGAAAGTGAGAGAGAGGCCAGAAAAGAGAGAAAGTGTGTTAGTGTGTGAGCTGTAAGTATTCCCTGCATAGATAATCATCCTGATCTCTTGTATGTGGGTTAGCATTATTACCGAATCAGATTTGTCAGCATAGAGAACACTCAATACTTACTGGACGCTGGAGAGGGAGAGGAGTGTGTGTGTGTGTGTAGTGGCTACAATTTCATTTGTGGCTTGTGTGTGTGTGGCTGGCAGTAGCGTTGCACATGTACGCCTGGGTCTGCGTGAACAGGGGAGAGCCTGGCTCACATAGCTGCACTGACCAACTTGGCTCGCTAACCGGGAGAGAGTGAGAAATATATATATATATTATCTATAGAGAGAGAGAGAGAGAGAGAGAGAGAGAGAGAGAGAGAGAGAGAGAGAGAGAGAGAGAGAGAGAGAGAGAGAGAGAGAGAGAGAGAGAGAGAGAGAGAGAGAGAGAGAGAGAGAGAGAGAACCCTCAGGGCAGCGCAGCACGAGGCTCCACATCGAACTACTTTAATGAAAAATACTCCCCCCTCCCTATTCAGCGCATAGCTAGCCCTGACTGATGCTTCTCTGAGAGAGGAATAGATGGAGAGCGAGAGAGAGAGAGAGAGAGAGAGAGAGAGAGAGAGAGAGAGAGAGAGAGAGAGAGAGAGTGAGAGAGTGAGAGAGTGAGAGAGTGAGAGAGAGAGAGAGAGAGAGAGAGTGAGAGAGAGAGAGAGAGAGAGAGAGGAGAGTGAGAGAGTGAGAGAGAGAGAGAGAGAGAGAGAGAGTAGAGACGAGAGAGAGAGAGAGTGAGAGAGTGGTGAGAGAGAGAGAGAGAGAGAGAGAGAGAGAGTGAGAGAGAGAGAGAGAGAGAGAGAGAGAGCAGTGCAAATATTCAGAAGAGATTATCACAGTTTACGTTTACCCTACTGAGCAGCTCAGGATATGTGTGTGTGTGATGCAGACAGACAGTGATAGAGCGAGCCCCTGTGTGTTTGGCCCTAGAGGAAGTCCCACACTAACTCCCTCTCCCATGAGTCTCAGCTGCAGATGAACACTGGGACAAACAGAGCAGAAGTACCACCCTGACTACCCTGAGTTCACTCACTACTCTTCCTCCCTCTCTCTTTCTATCACTCCCTCCTTTTCGTTACTTCTTGCTTCTCTACTGTCCATATCCCTGTCTCGTCCTTTCTCTCTTCCTATCACTACATTTCTTCTCTCACACGATTCCTACCTTTTTCTCTCACTCACCTCTCTCTCTCCCTCTCACTCTCTCACACACACACACCTCTCCCTCCATCTCTCTCTCACCTCTTCCTCCATCGCCCTCTCACCTCTCACCCCTCTCCCCCATCCCCACAGAAGCCCCCCAGAGAGGTGAAGGACTGGATGGCTGGTTGCCATGAGAAGCATCATCCCTCTCAGCCCTAAATTATATCCCATCCCTGCTGTCTGTCTCAACCAAACTGCATGACATGAATATTCATCCATGAGTCAATGGATGTGAGCGTGCAGCTACTGTAGAGCAATCCATACTGTGAATTAATATTCATCACAGACAGTGAACTATACAGTGCAGCTGTTCGGAAAACTGTTCGGAAAACTGCTAAACCAATTGATTAAAGATAGTGTACTGTATTAACAGGCATCAGTTATACAGCAATTAAACAGTGTATTGATTTGGAATTATAATAACATTGCTGCCACCACTGTGTGTTGAAACCAACAACTTCTGTGTGTGTGTGGCATGACGTTGCGCCATGTTTCCCTTATAGGACGTGGCAAAATAGGAGTCGGCACTTTGCCATCACTCCTCTGCTTGTCCAAGGTGACAAAGCTTTCGCTGCGTGAAACCACATCTGTCACATCCTTTTCTCTCTCTCACACACACACACACACACACACACACACACACACACACACACATACACACACACACACACACACACACACACACACACACACACTATTTGAAGAGAGTGAGCAAGGACTTCCTCTCCTCTTTGATAGCTGAGGATAATGGATAATGGATAGAGAACAGAGCTCCTCCAGGTCTATGGGTCATGGGTTCTAATCCCTGTTGGGACTCTGTCATGCCCTAAACCCCACCACCATCCATGTGGAATAAACCAATTATAGTAATGGCTTCCCCTAGTCAGGACTGTAAAATTGCAAGTGTCATGGAGTAAGTTGCCACTGGCAAGAGAATCTGCTAAGTTAGCAAATAAAATTGTCTGAAATGTGACGCAGACATGACTGAAACACACAGACACACACAGAAACACACATTTTCGCCCCTAGGGACTGTCTGGGGACTGGTGTCACCCAGGTGACAGGGTGAGGAGGCGGGGGGGTGACAGGGGCACGTGGGGATTTAATTGAAATTGGCGACATCCGTCACTAGGAAGTCAAGGAGATTGGATGGGAATGACAAAGCCGTGTCAATCGTGGAGAGTGATTGTGTGTGAGAGAGAGAGAGAGAGAGACTGAGAGAGAGAGTCTCTTACTCCCCCTCAGTTAGTTGTGACAGAGAGCACACAGAGCGATTTTAAAACACCATTTAATTCTAAACAGAAGTACTGCAGAAATGTCACCATGCAACTAAACATCAGCAGGAGTGAGGGTCAACAAACACAGACAATGTGGGATACAGACAGACAAGCAGACAGAAAAACAAACAGACGGACATGTCATCCACACAGACAGACACATTAGATATGATAGCCCTACTCCAGGCCCAATTTAGAAAGCATCTAATTTTTCCTGAACTCAAACAAACTGCTGGAGTCAGTGTGCCCTTTAATAACTGTCTGCCAGAGAACACATTGTACAATAGGGAGAGAGAGAGAAAATAAGAACAATTTGCCACTTCTCTCTGTGTCTCTCTCTCTCTTCTCTCTCTCTGTCCTCTGGTATTCACAGACATAGCTGAAACATACACACATTGCTGAAACACACATCAAGCCCATAGGGGGCACAGGGGCACATCCCGCGCCTTGAAAGTACGCCTTGGAGAACATAAATCCATTATTAGACGTCAAGATATCATCTCGCCAGTTATAGAACAAAATCATTCTAATAATGAATTGCGTTGCGTCGGGATGGAAAAAGTTCATCCACCACGTAGAGGTGGTGACTATGACAACAAATTACTCCAAAGAGAAGCCATGTTGATATATAAATTAAATTCTGTCTCCACACGGTTTAAACAAATAATTAGATTTCACCTCCTTCTTAAAGGCCAAATTTAGACTGTTATACAAGAACACTGTACATATCAGATTTTGCATATCGTTTATGAGTTAGCCCCTCATATTCATGAACGGCTGAGACTGATGTCCTTTGTGGTAAGCTATCTCATGAATTGAATATAATGTATCCAAGTGAGCAGACACCTAAGGCAATTGACTCATGAATTGCCCTTCGTGCCCGCTCCCATACCCCATAATTCTGTATTTCTTTGTGACCAACTTGTATACAGAAACGCCACATCCCTGATTGGCAGATGAGTGACAACCCTGATTAGAAGCATTTTGCTGCTCATCGGTTGTTCCCTACAAATGCGGTTTTGAATTAAAATAGAATTGCACCTGAAGAAGTCTGTAAAGCTGAAACGTATGTGTACGCTATCCCTGATGCAGTAAAAATAATACAACAATTTAATAATTAAGTAAGCTTTATGTGACATCTTTTTGAGTATGGACCCATTACACCTTTTTGTTGTCTGAATTCGCGGGTTTTACGCACCAGTCAAGCTTTTGGGAGAGCGCGACGGTTCCATTTTTATTGGTAAAAATATATATATATATACACTGAACAAAAATATAAATGCAACATGCAACAATTTCAAAGATTTTACTGAGTTACAGTTCATATAAGGAAATCAGTCAATTGAAATAAATTCATTAGGCCCTCATCTATGGATTTCACATGACTGGGAAGCCAGATATCCATCAGTGGGTCAAAGATACCTTTAAAAAAAAAGAAGGGTCAAGGATCAGAAAACCAGTCAGTATCTGGTGTGACCACCATTTGCCTCATGCAGCGTGACACATCTCCTTCGCATAGAGTTGATCAGGCTGTTGATTGTGGCCTGTGGAATGTTGTCCCACTCCTCTTCAATGGCTGTGCAAAGTTGCTGGATATTGGCGGGAACTGGAGCATGCTATCGTACACGTCGATCCAGAGCATCCCAAACATGCTCAATGGGTGACATGTCTGGTGAGTATACAGGCCATGGAAGAACTGGGACATTTTCAGGGCTGTGCATTATCATGCTGAAACTTGAGGTGATGGAGGCGGATGAATGGCACGACAATGGGCCTCAGGATATAATCATGGTATCTCTGTGCATTCAAATTGCCATCGATAAAATGCAATTGTGTTTGTTGTCCGTAGCTTATGCCTGCCCATACCATAAAACCACCGCCACCATGGGGCACTCGTTGGCATCAGCAAACCACTCGCCCACATGACGCCATACATGCCGTTTGCCATCTGCCCGGTACAGTTGAAACCGGGATTAATCTGTGAAGAGCATACTTCTCCAGCATGCCAGTGGACATTGAAGGTGAGCATTTGCCCACTGAATTCGGTTACGACGCCAAACTGCAGTCAGTTCAAGACCCTGGTGAGGACGACGAGCACGCAGATGAGCTTCCGTGAGACGGTTTCTGACAGTTTGTGCAGAAATTCTTCGATTGTGCAAACCCACAGTTTTCATCAGCTGGTCTCAGACCATCTTGCAGGGGAAGAAGCCAGATGTGGAGGTCCTGGGCTGGTGTGGTTACACGTGGCATGCGGTTGTGAGGCCAGTTGAATGTACTGCCAAATTCTCTAAAACGACGTTGGTGGCAGTTTATGGTAGAGAAATGAACATTCAATTCTCTGGCAACAGCTCTGAAATATTAAAGCTGATCTACTCCCTAATGCATGCCAATTGCACACTCCCTCAAAACTTGAGACATCTGTGGCATTGTGTTGTGTGACAAAACTGCAGATTTTAGAGTAGCCTTTTATTGACCCCAGCACAAGGTGCACCTGTGTAATGATCATGCTGTTAAATCAGCTTTTTGATATGCCTCATCTGTCAGGAGGCTGGATTATCTTGGCAAAGGAGAAATGCTCACTAACAGGGATGTAAACAGATTTGCGCAAAACATTTGAGAGAAATAAGCTTTTTGTGCATATGGAACATTTCTGGGATCGTTTATTTCAGCTCATGAAACATGGGACCAACACTTTACATGTTGCGTTTATATTTTTGCTCATTATATATATATAAAAACTAAACTAATTTTGAATTACAAACCTACAGTAGAAAAGAGGGGAATATCTTATTTCTAATTATGCCAATTTTATTTCTCAACTCCTAATATTGAGCAAATTACACTCATTGGAGCCAATTACACTGGAGTATCTGACAGTAGACTTTGAAAAAGCACCTGCGAATACACTGGCTCAGGGCTCTACAGTGCAACCATTTTAATCGCATATCCGCCTAAATATTTTGCTGTGAGACCTGACATTTTTATTTAGGAGCACCAGTGCGCTAAAATGATAATTGTTGCAATGATTACTTCACTGTACCGCAGCCCCCGAGTGACATGGAGAATACACTGAGCGCAGATTCATGATCGTCATGCTTACTACAAAGAAAACAGCTTGTTACCTCTTTATTGTGCTCCTACATTTCTTTGTGTGCTCCTAAATGTTTCAACTTAGGCGCACACGAGCTTCTTGTAAAAAAGGTCAGCTGCTGGCAAGCTTTCTTGACTTGGACATTAACACATTGCTAACCTTTGTTTAACCAGCAAAACAGCTGCTATTAGAGAACTTGTGTTTGGATTAGGGCTGGCACAATTATCGTATAATAATAATCTTAATGCATTAAGTTTAGGAGAAGAGGGGATTCAACTTTATATTAAAGTACATATATACTACATGACCAAATGTATGTGGATACCTGCTCGTCGAACATCTGATTCCAAAATCATGGGTATTAAATATGGAGTTGGTCCCCCTTTGCTGCTATAACAGCCTCCACTCTTCTGGGAAGGATTTCCACTAGATGTTGGAACATTGCTGCGGGGACTTGCTTCCATTCAGCCACAAAAGCATTAGTGAGGTCGGGCACTGATGTTGGGCGATTAGGCCTGGCTCGTAGTCGGCGTTCCAATTCATCCTAAAGGTGTTCGATGAGGTTGAGGTCAAGGTTCTATGCAGGCCAGTCAAGTTCTTCCACACCAATCTCGACAAACCATTTCTGTTTGGAAGTTGGAAACACATAATCGTGTAGAATGTCATGGTACGCTGTAGCGTTAAGATTTCCCTTCACTATCCCGAACCATGAAAAACTGCCCCAGACCATCATTCCTCCTCCACCAAACTTTACAGTTGGCACTATGCATCCAGGCAGGTAGCGTTCTCCTGGCATCCACCAAACCCAGATTTGTCCGTCGAATGGTGAAGCGTGATTCCACTGCTCCAGAGTCCAATGGTGGCGAGCTTTACACCACTCCAGCCTATGATTGGCATTGCGCATGGTGATCTTAGGCTTGTGTGCGGCTGCTCGGCCATGTAAACCCATTTCATGAAGCTCCAGACTAACAATTCTTGTGCTGACGTTGCTTCCAGAGGCAGTTTGGATCTCGGTAGTGAGTGTTGCAACCGAGGACAGACAATTTTTACGCGCTATGCTTCAGCACTCGTTGGTCCCGTTCTGTGAGCTTGTGTGGCCTATCACTTCGCGGCTGAGCCGTTGTTGTTCCTAGACGTTTCCACTTCACAATAACAGCACAAAACAGGTTGACCGGGGCAGCTGTAGCAGGGCAGAAATTTGACGAACTGACTTGTTGGAAAGGTGGCATCCTCTGACGGTGCCACGTTGAAGGTCACGGAGCTCTTCAGTAAGGTAATTCTACTGCCAGTGTTTGTCTATAGAGATTGCATGGCTGTGTGCTTGATTTTATACACCTGTCAGCAACGGGTGTGGCTGAAATAGCCTAATCCACTAATTTGAAAGGTTGTCCACATACTTTTGTATATATAGTGTAGTTTACCCAATAGCAGTTTTTCATTTCTACATGAAGTGGGTAAAGTTGCTAATCATTTCAATAGCAGAACGGCATGGTTAGGAGAAGCTTCATTTCCAAAGGTTCTAAGCGGTCAAAACCATTCGTTTTTGAGACAGGGGTGTCACCAGAGCTGTGTTGTATTTATTAGGTATGTCGTTGCTATTTTCAAAGATGCATTATGATGCATTACAAGCTCCCAAAAAAAATCAACAAAAATGTCAATTATGACAATAACTGTGGCCATTTGCATGACAATCATTACCCAAAATTCCATAATTGTCAAAGCCCTAGTTTGGAGTACCTTTCTAGCTAATAGTCTCTGTTAGAGTTTACACTTCATCTTCCAATTATAATGTGGGGAGGTCAAAATAATGAAAAAACGATTGACCAAATCTATTCATTTTAAAATGTTGATTACTTCTCCTTGCCATTACCATTCACCGGATGATAAGACAAGACGTGGAAAAAAAACATGTTTTTCTATGATGGAGGTCCCTGGGTTGCCAGTTTGCCTGGGTGGAGGTTCCTGGGCAAGAAAAATACCCCTGTTTTAGAAAAGCAAGCAATAACTAAATATACTGAATAAGACTCACATTCCTTTCAATCTTTTACCCAGATTTTAGCAGAGATGCAGAGAAGCACATTTTGTTTCTTTAAAAAAAGATCCACCAGTCAGGAGGATACAGACAGCTCAAGAGGTATGCTTAGATATGCAGAAAAATATACACTACTGTTCAAAAGTTTGGGGTCACTTAGAAAGACTGCCCATCTTAATCTTTTCTTTTTATTGGACAGACTGAGATATGGCTTTTGCTTTGCAACTCTGCCTAGAAGGTCAGCATCCCGGAGTCACCTCTTCACTGTTGACGTTGAGACTGGTGTTTTGCGGGTACTATTTAATGAAGCTGCCAGTTGAGGACCTGTGAGGCGTCTGTTTCTCAAACTAGACACTCTAATGTATTTGTCCTCTTGCTCAGTTGTGCACCGGGGCCTCCCACTCCTCTTTCTATTCTGGTTAGAGCCAGTTTGCTCTGTTCTGTGAAGGGAGTAGTACACAGTGTTGTACGAGATCTTCAGTTTCTTGGCAATTTATCGCATGGAATAGCCTTCATTTCTCAGAACAAGAATAGACTGAAGAGTTTCAGAAGAAAGTTATTTGTTTCTGGCCATTTTGAGCCAGTAATCGAACCCACAATTGCTGATGCTCCAGATACTCAACTAGTCTCAAGAAGGCCAGTTTTATTGCTTCTTTAATCAGCACAACAGTTTTCAGCTGTGCTAACATAATTGCAAAAGGGTTTTCTAATGATCATTTAACCTTTTAAAATGATAAACTTGGATTAGCAAACACAACGTGCCATTGGAACACAGGACTGATGGTTGCTGATAATGGGCCTCTGTACGCCTATGTAGATATTTCATTAAAAATCAGCCGTTTCCAGCTACAATAGCCATTTACAACCTTAACAATGTCTACACTGTATTTCTGATCAATTTTATGTTATTTTAATGGTCAAGAAATATGCTTTTCTTTTGAAAACAAGGCCATTTCTAAGTGACACCAAACTTTTGAACGGTAGTGTACATATTTTCGACCTAGAATTAAGCATATTAATATGGTTCAAGACTGCAGGAAAAAGCAGTTTCAGGTGTTTGAAAAAAATGCAATATTCCCCGCTCGGGCAACCCTCCATCCACATACTTTGTGCAGTCAGGTCACCTGTGATACAAGTCAGTATTCAACGTTCATCCATGTCTGAAGATGTCGGGAGATGACTTGGAAACCAGCTACTAGGGGCAACAGTGAGCGCTGTTACATTTACATTTTAGTCATTTAGCAGACGCTCTACCTTCAAGTAGGTTTCGGTTTTGCTAGGGCGTTGTGGACAGGGATGGCAGATGGGCGTAAGCATCTGCCTCTGATTCTTGCCCAGGGAATCCAGCGATAGAAAGTTGTTTTTTATATTTTTATTTTAAGCCTAAACCTTTACCCTTACCTTAACCACTCAGAGTTAATGCCTAACCATAAGAATTTGGAGTTAATGCCTGAACTTAACCCTAAACTTAAAAATTCGGAGTTAATGCCTAAACTTAACTTAAATTTGAAGTTTGGAACAACTTTGAATTTGTTTAGAAACATGAATAAATGTCTAATTCTGACGTGAGACTGTGAGCTGGTAGACTTTGTGCCCCCTCAGATTTGTGGACTGCACGATGCCCCTGTTTCCTGGTATATCCCCTCCATTCCCATCAGTCCATCAACCTAGCTGTGTTTCAGACTGTGACTGTGACCTGGCAGAGCAGGGGAGGAGATAGTGATGGAACACATGAAATTAGACTTTAGCCCCTGAACCAATCACGCATTTACATCCCAGAAACAACCTGCAAGCAACCGTGATTCATCAACCCAATTCTTCCTCTGTTCTCACTGATCATTTCCCTTCTGTTTGTTGTTTTGCTTTTTTTAACAGGCTTTTGTCTCAGCCAGCATTATATGGGATGCCTGTGTAGGCAGCAGTATGTTATGGGATTCCTGTGCAGGCAGCAGTATATTATGGGATTCCTGTGCAGGCAGCCAAGACAAGACTGGGCATCAGGAGGAAGAATCTTTGCCATCAGTGATGAATTATACTGTATTATTTCACTATAACCTTTTCGAAATGACAGACAGTGTAAAGACTTCCCAGACAAGCCTGCTTCCATTCCAGTGTTTTATAGATGCATGTGCCCTTGCATACACTAGTTTGAAACCCCTCCTTCCAGGTATCATCATTACAGAGACATTTCATCTCATTCTCATTCACATCAACCCCAGACAACGTAGAAGGATATATTGTCAGACTGTGTATGTTAGCATAAACAGCTGCTCTGATAGTATCCAGGCTGGATGCTTAGCGGCTAAAAGGTTAGTGACTCGAAGCAAAACACATCTTGCTCAGCTGTACATATTGAAATACTTCTTACAGATTTAAGCTTTCATCCCGAGTACACATTTTCCAAAAAATCTGCGTGTGCCATCTAATATAGTTAAGGGATATGAACTGGACAACATGTCAACATTACCATAAACCCTATGAACCCTTTAAACATAGATAATAATCTTACCACATGAAGGGTCGTTCCATATGAATTCAATCACTCTCTGACTGCACCCCTTTTTGATTTTGGTAGAAGTGGTAAGAAAGTGACTTTTTGGACCTGAATGCCAAAACATTCAGGAGATAAAGGTGCTCAACCCACACTTTTGCATACCCCACACTACCATGAGACATCCATGTCTTCATCACTGGAAAAGAGAAATGATTGAGTTTGATATAATTTAAAATCTTACAAACAGGGCTGTCAAACTATTTAATAGTTTCTTAAAGAAAAAATATATAAAGAATTGTCATTTTTTAACCTTTGACATCAATTATCTAAAAACAGATTTGCATCATTTTCGCATATGTTATATCTTAGACCCTAATTGACATCATCTGAGGTGTTTGTGCCATGCCTGCCATCGGTTGAATACATGGCGGGTGTCATTTCACTCATAGAACACAATTCATAGAATGGACCTATCCCTTCAGACTACTTTAGCTATTACACCATTTACATTTTTATTCAATTGACATGTTTACTTCCAATTACAACCAGAAATATGGCCACCGGTACACCTACCGTTGTCACGACTTCCGCCGAGGCTGCCTCTCCTCCTTGTTTGGGCAGGTTTCGGCGTTCGTCGTCACCGGCTTACTAACTGCTGCCGATCCATTTATCATCACTCCACTTGTCTTGTCTAATTAATCACACACACCTGGTCCTTATCCCCAATTAGTCATTGTATAAGTGTTCCCTCTGCTTCCTTGTCTGTGTGGGTGATTGTTTGTTGTGAGCTGTGTGTGTGATTGTTTGTTGTGAGCTGTGTGTAGCTCGGTTGAGCTACCCTTACCTTGCTGTTGCCAGGGTAGATATTTCCCCTGTGCCTGAGTTTTGTTGTCGCATGCTTGCGCAACTGTTTATCGACGGAATAAACTCTTTGGAAGCGTATTACTCTCCTGTGCCTGACTCCTTCTATCACACGCATCACAACTGTCGAATGTCAAATTGAATGGGAATGTCTATTCTATGATCTATATTTCTATGATTTCAATAGGTTTTCTATGGAAGATTGACAGTTTATTTTAAAACAATGGATATTCCCACTGAAGTCAACATTCCCTGATGTGTGAATCTTTGTGGTACCATTTGGAAAATGTAAATGTAATTCACATTCTATCAGCCAAAACATGGCATCCACCCTGTATTCAAGAGCATGCTGAGTCTCAACCGATGGTGGGCACAACACAAACGCCTCAGATTATATATAACAGGGTCTAAGTTAAAACATATATGAACATAAAAATTAAATTAAAAACGTCTCTCTTTTCCAGTGATGCAAAATGGGTCAACTTTAAGCACCTCTATCTCCTGAATGTTTTGGCATTCAGGTAAAAAAAAAGTCTGACCACTTCTTCTACCACGGGCAAACATATATGGAAGGTTTAGTTCAAATCCAAAGGGATGCAGTCAGAAAGTGATTGAAATCATATGGAATGACCCTGAAGCCAAATATGACCATAGACTGACAGAGTGATGAGATGTGGAGAAAGAAACCCTCTGACCTTCTAAAATCCATATCCCATGATAACACCACATCGCCACCCACCCCTGCCCCAACCAATCCCCTTACTCCCATGGCACTAATCCCAGAGATGCTTTTGGATTTCACACACGTTCCAGAATGTTCTGCAACCTGGATGGATTGATAGTAATAATAACTACAAGTGGAGGAATGTTGAATAAATGGTGAGACATAAACGCAGCTCATGATCCGTTGGACATAAACCACCTCTAAAGCAGGGCACACACACACACACACACACACACACACACACACACACACACACACCCCGGCCGTGTTGACCCAGGTGATATACGACCATCCATTGATCTCTGTCTGATTACAGTGCGTTGAGGGGTGGAGTCACGGAGGTCAAACACACCTTATTGGACCATTAGAGCAGCGAGCGGAGCCTGACGAGCACTGGGGGAGCCAAAATGGCTGCCAAGTGTAGCCCTCCCTCTCCCTGGGGAAGTGGAAGGCTGTATGTCTGAGGTAATAGCTGCGACTGTGAGCACCAGCACAGATTAAACCCCCTCCAAGATTAATGTCTCCTCACCCTGAACCTGTTGGGTCTCACAAATACTATACACTGCTGCAATTTGTCACTGTGGTGGGTCTGTGTTCTCTGTGACAACTGTATACAGCCGGAGCACTCAGAGGTCTATGGGAGGCAGCTTTATTTTACGTGTGGCTTGGAGGGTGAATGGAGAGAAATAGGTGGGGTACGTTAGAGTTTAATAGGGCTTGGGATGTGGTTGAGGCTTGATACATCAAACTAGTCTAGCCCTGTATCTGTGGGTGGACCGATGGTCAACCCACTAGTTTCTCTGTATATTGATTTGGACCAAAATGACAGGTGAATGTACATGTGACTATTAAACACTCTGAATCTGAAACGAATGTAGGCTACAATGCCCAGGTCAGCCACATGGACTGTACAGCTGTTTGGTCTCAGTACCACAGTCTGTACACACATATTCACAGTACCAGACCAAACCGTTAATAGCTCAGTAACAACCCCTTTCAGCTATAATAATCCCACCATTGAACCAGGTCTTTTTTTGGCTGATACATTTGCAGGCAAAATGAGAATGGAGTGACTAGACTATTGTGGCCACAGTTCTGTAAACATATGGTGCATTTAAAAAGGCGGGCAGAGTGGAGGCTTCCCTGCCCGCCCGCCTGCTATCCGCATTGAGATTCCAGGCAGACTTTGAACAAATGGTGCTCTAAAACATAACAGGCTGGTAAAGCCTACAGGGGGACCGGAGAGAGGAGTGGTGTGTGTGTGTGTGTGTGTGTGTGTGAGACAGAGAGAGAGAACGAGAGCTATAGAAAGGGAGAGAAGAAAGCGATAGAGAGGGAGAGGGAGAGAGTGTGTGTGTGTGTGTGTGATGGTCTACGTGAGCAGAAGACACATCATTTACACTAGACTAGAGATAAAGCCTAACCCTACACACACTGCTCCCCTCCATCAAAGCCTTATTAAAAAGAACAGGAATACATCAATGTCCCTTCTCCCTCTCAACCCAATGCACCTCGTTCTAGACGGTCGTACTGTATTACAGTGGGGGAGTAAACAACACCGTAGAAATAGAATGACAATCTGTTCTACCGTTGTGTGATAAACAGTAGCAGTGGGGGAAGAAAGTCCCTTGTGGCCAAGTATATGTCACAGAGCCACAGGATATAGCAGGGAGAGTGCCCTTTCAATTCCACCCAGCTATAATAGACAATATGAAGGTAGATAAAAGAGGAAAGAGAGAGGGAGAGAAAGAGAGAAGGAAAGAGAAAGAGAGAGAAAGAGAGGAGAGAGGAAAGAGAGGGAGAGAGAGAGGGAGAGAGAGAGAACGAAAGAGAGAGTGAGGACAGAGAGAGAGAGAGTGAGGAGAGAGATGTGAAAGAGGGTCTCTTACTCCCCTTCAGTTAGTTGTGACAGAGAGCACACAGAGCGATTTTAAAACACCATTTAATTCTAAACAGAAGTACTGCAGAAATGTCACCATGCAACTAAACATCAGCAGGAGTGAGGGTCAACAAACACAGACAATGTGGGATACAGACAGACAAGCAGACAGAAAAACAAACAGACGGACATGTCCTCCACACAGACAGACACATTAGATATGATAGCCCTACTCCAGGCCCACATTTTTTCTGAACTCAAACAAACTGCTGGAGTCAGTGTGCCCTTTAATAACTGTCTGCCAGAGAACACATTGTACAATAGGGATGATTTCAAAACAACATGGGAATGTGGACAGATATACTGTGTACACAACTACTCTAGTATAAATGATGTCCTGACATTCAAACAGAAACATGCTGTTGGACAGTGGGATATATAAGGTTTCACTAATTATCTAATGACAGAAAACTAAACAGGATTTAGGGTCAGAATTCCATGCCAATTGTTGAGAACAACTGAACAAACAAATTGATGATTGTTCAACCTTTTCATTCATTTTCTTTCTTGAATTGTCTAAAATAGGAACGATATTGACCTAAAACCTGGCACTATAACACAGGAAGTCACATGTCCTCTCTTCAGCCACTGTCAGGGAGGCTGTTAATGTGGATCTGATCTGTGAATACTACATCACACAGCCAGCCTCTCAACCAGCCTTCTACAGCTGACCTACAGGGCTAGCAGGATTTCATTAGGAGAGTGTGTGTGCGTGTCCGTGTATGTGCGTGTGTGCGTGCGTTCGTGCGTGTCCAGCCGCGTATGTGTGTGTGTGCTTGCGTGCGTACGTGTGTGCGATGTGTGAGCGCACGTGTGTGTGTGTGTTGTAGTGTAGGGGTAAAGGATAGGAGATCAGGCTGAATGTCTTACTGCTAAGCTGCTAGGCAGCTCAAAATTACCCATCAAGCACCAAGGCACTGGGTTAGGGGGGGGTAGACATCATGTGCAAAGGCCTTTACTGAAATCACTGTTAAACTGAGGACATCATATTCAACTGCTAGTATAATCGGCTGCCACTGTGTAACTTACAAATCAAAGGTGTTGGAACTCATTTTCACCATGTCCCAGCTCCATATCAACCACTATTCCTCAGGCTATGTTGAAGAGAAGACAGACAGAGAGGGAAGAAGAGCTGGGAGATAATCAAGGGATCAACAAATCAATCTTGCAGTATTTCCGGATCCCAGGGTGTACTTCAGTCTCTACCCAGCCACAGACAATACGACTCCATAGATCGAATGATGGGGAGGAATGAAGGAAATAGGATGATATTCAAATAAAACAGAGGATGATGCAGAAAATACTATTCAGACACTGTCTGTTTTCATCCTATGTCGCTTGACTTGGTCTGAAATAGGTGCCGGTACTCATTTTTTGGGTGCCAGTACTGTTTATATTTAGGTGCAGGAACTCTGCAATACTTTTGAGCTAATCATTCTATAAGAGGTGCAGGAACTCAAGCAGTTGAACATTTGAGGTAACGGTACTCAGTTCCAGTGAGCTCCTGCCCAAGTCAAGCCTGAGTCAGGCTCCATCCCAGTGAGAAGAAGAATGGCTGCATATAAGGCTGTGTGAAGAAGCATGGCTGCCTGTAGAGATTAGAGATTAGATTAGAGAGTTTAATAGTCACATGTACAGTGTTGCAGATATAATTACACTGTACAGTGAAATTCTTAAACTCCGAGCTCAATGCAGGGGGGGGGGAGTATTCAGGGGGAGCAGGTAGCTGATTAGTGGTGGCTATTCAGCATGATGATAAATGTCCATTGGAGTGTGGGCAGGGTAAAAAGTCAGTTGAGGTGGGGAGGAGAAGGTAGCAGACTAGTGATGGCTATTCAGCAGCCTGATGGTCTGGGGGGGTAGAAGCTATTGGCCAGTCTTACAGTTTTTGCCATGATGCTCCTACACTGCCCATGTCTGAGTGATGGAAACGGGGAGAACAAGCCATGGCTCAGGTGGCTGGGGTCCCTTGATGATCTTCTTGGCCTTCCTGCGACACCTGGTGTTGTAGGTGTCCTGGAGGGCAGGCAGTGTGCACCTAATGGTGTGTTCGGCTGAGTGCACCACCCTCTGTAGCGCCTTGCGGTTCGCGGCGGTGGAGTTGCCGTACCAGGCTTTGATACAGCCCGACAGCATGCTCTCGATGGTGCTCCTGTAGAACACTGTGAGGCCCTCTGGGACAGGCCAAAATCAGCATCCTGAGGTTGAAGAGTCGCTTACGTGACTTCCTCATCACAGTGTCCGTGTGGTTTGACCATTGCAGCTTCTTGGAGATGTGCACGGCGAGGAACTGTTTTGCTGACTTTGAGGGAGAGGTTGTTTATCTGGCACCACGCCGTCAGAGTGCCTACCTCCTACCTGTTGGCGTCTCGCCGTTTTTGGTAATCAGGCCTACTACTGTCGTGTCGTCAGCGAACTTGATGATAGAGTTTAAACTGTGTGAGGCCACGCAGTTGTGGGTATACAGGGAGTACAGGAGGGGACTGAGGACGCACCCATGTGGGGCCCCCGTGTTGAGAATCAGTGTCGAGGAGGTAACGTTGCCTACCTTCACCACCTGGGGGCGGCCCGTCAGGAAGTCCAGGACGCAATTGCATAGAGAGGAGTTCAGTCCCAGGTGAGCTTTGTGGTGAGCTTAGAGGGAGGGCACTATGGTATTGAAGGCTGAGCTGTAGTCGATGAACAGCATCCTCACATATGCATTCCTTTTGTCCAGGTGGGTGAGGGCAGTGTGCAGTGCAGTGTAAGGCTGTGTGAAGAAGCATGGCTGCCTGTAAGGCTGTGTGAAGAAGTATGGCTGCCTGTAAGGCTGTGTGAAGAAGTATGGCTGCCTGTAAGGCTGTGTGAAGAAGTATGGCTGCCTGTAAGGCTGTGTGAAGAAGCATGGCTGCCTGTAAGGCTGTGTGAAGAAGCATGGCTGCCTGTAAGACTGTGTGAAGAAGCATGGCTGCCTGTAAGACTGTGTGAAGAAGCATGGCTGCCTGTAAGACTGTGTGAAGAAGCATGGCTGCCTGTAAGACTGTGTGAAGAAGCATGGCTGCCTGTAAGACTGTGTGAAGAAGCATGGCTGCCTGTAAGGCTGTGTGAAGAAGCATGGCTGCCTGTAAGACTGTGTGAAGAAGCATGGCTGCCTGTAAGGCTGTGTGAAGAAGCATGGCTGCCTGTAAGGCTGTGTGAAGAAGCATGGCTGCCTGTAAGACTGTGTGAAGAAGCATGGCTGCCTGTAAGACTGTGTGAAGAAGCATGGCTGCCTGTAAGGCTGTGTGAAGAAGCATGGCTGCCTGTAAGACTGTGTGAAGAAGCATGGCTGCCTGTAAGGCTGTGTGAAGAAGCATGGCTGCCTGTAAGGCTGTGTGAAGAAGCATGGCTGCCTGTAAGACTGTGTGAAGAAGCATGGCTGCCTGTAAGGCTGTGTGAAGAAGCATGGCTGCCTGTAAGGCTGTGTGAAGAAGCATGGCTGCCTGTAAGACTGTGTGAAGAAGCATGGCTGCCTGTAAGGCTGTGTGAAGAAGCATGGCTGCCTGTAAGGCTGTGTGAAGAAGCATGGCTGCCTGTAAGGCTGTGTGAAGAAGCATGGCTGCCTGTAAGGCTGTGTGAAGAAGCATGGCTGCCTGTAAGGCTGTGTGAAGAAGCGTGAGTGAAAGTAGGGAGAACGTGCATTTTATGGCTTATAAAAGTGTTGAACAAAATGTTGAATAAATTATACATGAACTTGCTCATAAAAACAGCAGCTCTTTGCTGTATTCGTTGAGTCTCTCTCTAGTCATGGATTTAAACGTTTTGAAATCTCACAGTATCATCTTTGCTGTGCGTTCGAGGCTTCTTTTTACAGTCTGTGGCTCAAGGAAACTGCGCAGACACGGTGATCTGAGCTATCTGATTGGCCAGTGGTAGGCATATACGTGCACTTGATTTGCTCTCTGTGCCTGCCGAGTAGGCGGAGTTCTACCTTCAGACACATGAAATGGTTCAAAATGGAAACACTGTCTTCCCGGCGCTAGGCTGCCGAATCAAGTGCACCTACCACCAACAGCGCGAAACAAATACAAAAAATAGGAACGCAAGGCTTTATCGTTGGATTTTTTACAGAAATGTTTGGTGATCGACTAGGAATACCTTGGAGATCGACCAGTCGATCCAAAACGACCAGTTGGTGACCACTGACATAGTTTATCCTTACTTCTGGGAATTCTTTCTGCAAATCACATACATTTGAAATAGCCCCCTATTCCCTATAGTGCACTACTTCTGACCAGGGCTCTGGTCAAAAGTAGTGCACTATATAAGGAATAGGGTGCTATTTTTGACGCAGCCATAGATCCTTACTTCTGGGAATTGTTTGTGCCTACCAAGCACAGTGGGTGAACCATTGCCTGAATGGTAGAATTCTTTATCACTGTGTTGTGTATAGTTTTCATCCCTCAAACCAGACAGTCGAAGAGCTTCTGTATATTAAACAAAACAGAGAAGTTTACTTTACCCACTGTAACTTTCCGTTAAGTCTGTTATTAGATGATATATATCATCAGTATCATGTGTACAGTATATTGGTTTAGTATTACTTCCAGTTCTTTTGTCTCTATGAGGTTTTTAACTGTTTGTGTTTTTCTTTCCATAATGTCATTTTCTTGTATCCTCGGGGTCAGAACGCAGCCTAACCTTTAGTCCCCAGAGGCTTCTCTACCGGACCATCATGCGTTGCAATGCTGAACGCATCTGCAAAAGGTCCGATCGTAATGGAGGGATGGATAATGAAAGATAACATCTCAATGCATCCCTTCCTGGAGTCACAAACACAGGAGGAGAGGAGAGAGGAGAGGAGCATCATGTAGAAACTGCTGACACCACCCTGGCTTCTGCTGCTATTCTACTAGAGGTGGCCTGGTTTAGAAACATAACCGACAAAATGACAAATGATGAATACAGCGTCGTAAGCATCAGCATTTCTGTCTGATTAGCATTCCGCTAAACTGAGCTACTGCACTCCCTGATGGCCACGTTCACTGGTTGTCAAGCTATGAAACCACAACAAGCCACAGAAATAGGAATAACATTTGGGAGGGAGGGAAGAATTGTGAAATATGTAAACAAGTATAATTCTGTACTTTCCACCAATAAAACTCTACGAAAAAGAGAAATAACTGAATCTGAGGGAGATTCAGTGCTCAATAACAAGCTGTCAGAATGAAGACAAATACTCCCTTCTTTCTTCACACCTCCCCCTCCTCTTCTCCCTTCTCCCCAGTAGCCACTTACCCGCTAGGCCTGTGTGTGTTAGTTTAACAGAGAATCAGAAGGTGTTTTCCTGACATCAGATACCTTGACAGAGAAAGGATGGGTCTAGACAGCTGATGCCTGTACAAGGCCTCCTCTATCAAACAGATAGAGCTACTAGCTACTGATAACCCTCTAGCTGGTTCACATTCAGGTGTTACTGATGTTATTACGGTCTGTCTGTCGTCAGGCTGCTCTCCTCTCCTCTCAACGCTCTCTAGCTACCTTACTTCCTTCTACTCTCCACTCTCATTCTTGAGCGAAACACAAACACGTTAAGAGTAGTTATTCCCTTACATGAAGAGACTTACACTGAGAGTACAAAACATTAAGGACACCTGCTCTTTCCAAGACACACTGACCAGGTGAATCCAGGTGAAAGCTATGATCCCTTATTGATGTCACTTGTTAAATCCACTTCAATCAGTGTAGATGAAGGGGAGGAGACAGGTTAAAGAAGGATTTTTAAGCCTTGAGACTATTGAGACATGGGTTGTGTATGTGTGCCATTCAGAGGGTGAATGGGCAAGACCAAATATTTAAGTGCCTTTGAACGGGGTATGGTAGTAGGTGCCAGGTGCACCGGTTTGTGTCAAGAACTGCAACACTGCTGGGTTTTTCAGCAGTGTGTTTCAAGAATGGCTCACCACCCAAAAGACATCCAGCCAACTTGGCACAACTTTGGGAAGCATTGGAGTCAACATGGGCCAGCATCCCTGTGGAAAGCTTTCAACACCTTGTAGAGTCTATGCCCTGACAAATTGAGACTGTTCTGAGGGCAAAAGGGGGGGGGGGTACAACTCAATATTAGGAAAGTGTTCTTAATGTTTTTTACACTCAGTGTATGCAGTATGTTTATACAGGCCGCACCCTCTCTCCCATCTTTCATAGAGGGATAGAAACACTGTTTGTGGCAGGACATTCTCCCTGTCTGGCTGTTTGTGGCAGGACATTATCCTTGTCTGGCTGTTTGTGGCAGGACATTCTCCCTGTCTGGCTGTTTGTGGCAGGACATTCTCCCTGTCTGGCTGTTTGTGGCAGGACATTCTCCCTGTCTGGCTGTTTGTGGCAGGACATTCTCCCTGTCTGGCTGTTTGTGGCAGGACATTCTCCCTGTCTGGCTGTTTGTGGCAGGACATTCTCCCTGTCTGGCTGTTTGTGGCAGGACATTCTCCCTGTCTGGCTGTTTGTGGCAGGACATTCTCCCTGTCTGGCTGTTTGTGGCAGGACATTCTCCCTGTCTGGCTGTTTGTGGCAGGACATTCTCCCTGTCTGGCTGTTTGTGGCAGGACATTCTCCCTGTCTGGCTGTTTGTGGCAGGACATTCTCCCTGTCTGGCTGTTTGTGCCACCCTCCCTCTGCTGCACCACCACCCTGGCAGGTCTGGCTGTGTCAGCCTGTGCCACCCTCCCTGTGCAGCACCACCGCCACTCCATCAACTCAGCATTCCATTGGCAGTGCCTCCTTCTCATACCACAGTTACAGTCCCACACCTCCTGAGAAATCCTAATTAAGAAGGAAGCAGGGTTTTGTTTTGTTAATGCTACTTCTGGGCAGGCAGGGCACAGACTGGCATAGATATGGAAGAGGGAAGAGAGAGGTACAGACACCCACACATGCCCACACCCACACCCCCACACACACACACACACACACACACACACACACACACTCTACTGGTGCAGTGGTATGCGTCTGTTTTCAGGTAGAGAAACTGTGAAGCAATGACCAGCTAGTCCAATGCATTATGAAATGATAAGCCTGACAAGTGACTGATAATGTCAAGCTTTCCCCCCACACACCACACACTGACAGCCTGAAAGAAACCCAGATGTGCCCTTCCCTTCCACAGCTGAATGTACTGGGGGGCAGTGGAAACCAGTGTGATCCAGTCAGTATGTGGTATATTAGGGTTTATAATTAGAGCAGGACATGCTGTCCTCTATCCTCCAGGACACTACCCCCCCTGGGTCTCCTACTGGAGGGGGGGGGGGTCCTGGTGTGGCCTTATCTGTTTCCTTTACTGGGGGTTCTCCTTCCATCCCTCCATCTTTCAGAGGGACTGTTCACAACCATGGAACCTCTGGAGACGGATAATTCCAGAGTCAACCGCTCTGGAATGTTGAGGTCAATTCTTTAATGTAGCATCCCAAATAAACACGATGATAGCCACAGTATCATTACCAAACAAACAGACAGGGTTGGAAACCAACATGGGGAGGTTTGAGAGAGCCTCCACAGATATAGCACTTCTATTTTCAAATGTCTCAGTAATCTAATGCAGGATTATGTTGTGTGTCTATTATTATTATTTGTTGGATGGATGAGCAGATTACGTGTGTTTCTGAGTGCAGCCTTTAAACCTGGTGGCTACTGTCCTGGTTATCACAGTAGAAAGGATTTCAGCCCTCTCTCCCGCTCTCATTCTCTCTCTCTCTCTATCTATCTCTCCACCTTTTTATCAGTCACTCTTTCTCTTGCCCTCTCTCTTCTTATGCCTCTTTCTCTTCATGTATATCTCTATCTATCTATCTTTCTATCTATCTACAGTGCTGTGAAAAAGTATTTGCCCCCTTTCTAATTTTCTCTACTTTTGCATATTTGTGATACTGAATGTTATCAGATCTTCAACCAAAACCTAATATTAGATAAAGGGAACATAAGTGAACAAATAACACAACAATTACATATTTATTTCATTTATTTCATTAACAAAGTTATACAACACCCAATTCCCCTGTGTGAAAAAGTAATTGCCTCCTTACACTCAATAACTGGTTGTGCCACCTTTAGCTGCAATGACTCCAACCAAATGCTTCCTGTAGTTGTTGATCAGTCTCTCACATCGCTGTGGAGGAATTTTGGCCCACTCTTCCATGCAGAACTGCTTTAACTCAGTGACGTGTGGGTTTTCAAGCATGAACTGCTCGTTTCAAGTCCTCTGTATGAAATAAATATGTAATTGTTGTGTTATTTGTTCACTTATGTTCCCTTTATCTAATATTAGGTTTTGGTTGAAGATCTGATAACATTCAGTATCACAAATATGCAAAAGTAGAGAAAATTAGAAAAGGGGCAAATACTTTTTCACAGCACTGTATCTATCTATCTATCTTCTGAAATATAACAGACAGTGTATAGCCAGTCTCTAGCATCTCTTTAGCCTGGCCCTCTCACTGGAGGAGACACAGAATGGCTCAGCTCTGACCAGCGGCTACTCTACTGTCATCTTGTGCCTCGCTCTCATCCTAACCGCTTCAGACTGCCTGTCTCTGACAAACACGCACGCACACACGCACACATGCATGGGACCAACGTTTACGGGAGATTTTCAAAGCGGGCACACATCTCTGAGCCCAGCAGAGCGATTGATTCATATGCGGGAATGTGACTTCTCTAATTCTGATGAGTATTCCCTTTCCTTCTTTTCCAGGCACTTGAGATGAGGAAACGAGTGGGTGAAGTGAAGAGAGAATGGAGAGAAAGAGAGAGAACGTGTCAGGGTATCGCCGTCCCCCCTAATGTGGCTTTAATACTGGGAGGCGTGAATGTAGGCCTGCAGTACATGCATGCAGATATGTAGGAACACACACTGACAGACATAGACACGTGGGCATAGTGGCACATGCACACTATGCATTTCAGAGGATGCCTCTCACTCAGTCCCCACGTCCTAATGCTGTAATGAGGCTTGACCCACGGGTGCACACACACAGGAACAAGAGAGAGGGAATCAGAGAGAGAGAGAAGAGAGAGAGGTGAAGAGAGAGAGGTGAAGAGAGAGAGAGAGAGAGAGAGAGAGAGGTGAAGAGAGAGAGAGAGAGAGAGAGAGAGAGAGAGAGAGAGAGAGAGAGGAAGAGAAAGGGGGAAAGTGAGAGAGAGGTGAAGAGAGAGAGGGGGAGAGAGAGAGGAGGGAAGAGAGGGGAAGACAGGGGGAGAGAGAGAGTGAGGGGAAGAGAAAGCGGGAATGGGGGAAGAGAGAGAGAAAGGTGAAGAGAGGGCTAGGGAGAGAGAGATAGATTCCTCCATCTTCAGATCCAGTGTAGGAGTGTGTTATGTGAGGCTGACATTCAAAGAGAACAGATATGACTGCAGAATCACATCTCCGCTGGCATTTCACTTCAGACCCAGTTCCCTCTTTCATCTCCCATCTTCTCACCTCTCTCTCTATCACACTCCTACTTTATCTCCCTCTGTGGCCCTATCTTTCACTCTGTTTCCCTCTTCTTCAGACTGTACTGCATGTCTCTCTCTGATCTCTATCTTTCTCATCTCTTTCTCTTCTCTCTCCCTCCTTCCTTCCCTCTCTCCCTCCTTCCTTCCCTCCCTCCCTCTCTCTCTCTCTGTGTGTGTTGTGTACCCAGGGGTAACCTGTGGCACCATGTGCCTCCCTGTCAGAGATAGAGTCGATCTGTAAATGTCAGGTTCCGTGTGTAGACGTGTCAGTCTCTCTTCCTCCACACTGATAAACCAAGTTGGCCTTCTCAACCAGACACACGAACAAAGGAACACCTACACACAGATGCACCAATCCCACACAATAAAGAACACACACACGCAGACGCACAGGTGGACGTGCGCGCACACACACACACACACACACACAGCAAACAATGCAGACATACAAAGGTTCACACAATGACAACTGCTGAAAATAAATAAACTGACTCACAACTCGATCTCCTTCACCTCCTTCAGCACCTCCTTCAGCACCTCCTATCTCCTGTCCCAGGGGTCAGCTCTGAGGTGTGATCCTTTAGAGACTGACATGACCATAGTCTTATCACACATACCACACATTCATATAGCCTTAAAGCTGGCTACAGACTGCTTCAGGGTGCCACTTATGGGGAAAGAATGCCGATAACTCCAGGTCAGGTTGGCTGATATGAGTGGATCGAGAAGGATTATTTCAGATCAGCACATACCTAGGATGTCCAACCAAATACAAGAACACCGAACAAGGTTTTTAATCCTATGCTGGCCCATGTTGATTCCAATGCTTCCCACAGTTGTGTCAAGTTGGCTGGATGTCATTTGGGGGTGGACCATTCTTGATACACATGGGACACTGTTGACACACTCAAACTGGTGTGCCTGGCACCTACTACCATACCCCGCTCAAAGGCACTTAAATATTTTGTCTTGCTCATTCACCCTCTGAATGGCACACATACACAATCCATGTCTCAATTGTCTCAAGGCTTGAAAATCATTATTTTACCTGTCTCCTCCCCTTCATCTACACTGATTGAAGTGGATTTAACAGGTGACATCACATTAAGGGATCATAGCTTTCACCTGGTCAGTCTATGTCATGGAAAGAGCAGGTGTTCTTAATGTTTGTACACAGTATATACAGTGGGGAGAAGAAGTATTTGATACACTGCAGATTTTGTAGGTTTTCCTACTTACAAAACATGTAGAGGTCTGTAATTTTTTATTATAGGTACACTTCATCTGTGAGAGACGGAATCTAAAACAAAAATCCAGAAAATCACATTGTATGATTTTTAAGTAATTAATTTGCATTTTATTGCATGACATAAGTATTTGATCACCTACCAACCAGTAAGAATTCCAGCTCTCACAGACCTGTTAGTTTTTCTTTAAGAAGCCCTCCTGTTCTCCACTCATTACCTGTATTAACTGCACCTGTTTGAACTCGTTACCTGTATAAAAGACACCTGTCCACACACTCAATCAAACAGACTCCAACCTCTCCACAATGGCCAAGACCAGAGAGCTGTGTAAGGACATCAGGGATAAAATTGTAGACCTGCACAAGGCTGGGATGGGCTACAGGACAATAGGCAAGCAGCTTGGTGAGAAGGCAACAACTGTTGGCGCAATTATTAGAAAATGGAAGAAGTTCAAGATGACGGTCAATCATCCTCGGTCTGGGGCTCCATGCAAGATCTCACCTCGTGGGGCATCAATGATCATGAGGAAGGTGAGGGATCAGCCCAGAACTACACGGCAGGACCTGGTCAATGACCTGAAGAGAGCTGGGACCACAGTCTCAAAGAAAACCATTAGTAACACACTACGCCGTCATGGATTAAAATCCTGCAGCGCACGCAAGGTCCCCCTGCTCAAGCCAGCGCATGTCCAGGCCTGTCTGAAGTTTACCAATGACCATCTGGATGATCCAGAGGAGGAATGGGAGAAGGTCATGTGGTCTGATGAGACAAAAATGTAGAGAAGGATGAGTACATCCCCAAGAACACCATCCCAACCGTGAAGCATGGAGTTGGAAACATCATTCTTTGGGGATGCTTTTCTGGAAAGGGGACAGGACGACTGCACCGTATTGAGGGGAGGATGGATGGGGCCATGTAACGCAAGATCTTGGCCAACAACCTCCTTCCCTCAGTAAGAGCATTGAAGATGGGTCGTGGCTGGGTTTTCCAGCATGACAACGACCTGAAACACACAGCCAGGGCAACTAAGGAGTGGCTCTGTAAGAAGCATCTCAAGGTCCTGGAGTGGCCTAGCCAGTCTCCAGACCTGAACCCAATAGAAAATCTTTGGAGGGAGCTGAAAGTCCGTATTGCCCAGCGACAGCCCCGACACCTGAAGGATCTGGAGAAGGTCTGTATGGAGGAGTGGGCCAAAATCCCTGCTGCAGTGTGTGCAAACCTGGTCAAGACCTACAGGAAACGTATGATCTCTGTAATTGCAAACAAAGGTTTCTGTACCAAATATTAAGTTCTGCTTTTCTGATGTATCAAATACTTATGTCATGCAATAAAATGCAAATTCATTACTTAAAAATCATACAATGTGATTTTCTGGATTTTTGATTTAGATTCCGTCTCTCACAGTTGAAGTGTACCTATGATAAGAATTACAGACCTCTACATGCTTTGTAAGTAGGAAAACCTGCAATATCGGCAGTGTATCAAATACTTGTTCTCCCCACTGTATGTACTGCTGTGACAAATAGGACATCACTTGAATCTGATAGATTACATATCCCCTCGACCTTCAATTCCCTATTTTCCTTTAGGAAATGCTCTTTAACTGCAGGTTGCTAACGGCAACACATCTCCACCCTCCTTCTCGAACCCCCACCCTCCCCCGAGACCTGAATGTGAAAATATGTTTTACACCAATTACAGGGGTGTTAAGGGGGTCAGTTGCACCTGCCTGTTACACCCTAACGAACACATGGGAGGATGCCGGGCAGTGGGGTATTCTCAGATGTGCCAACACCACACACACACACACACACACACACACACAGTCTTAAACCAGTCTCCAGAGGAATGCTGATGGAGAAAGACACTACTGATAAGTACTTCCAACATAAGGCCAGGATACCATAATGGATTCATGAAGAAGCAAACATTGCTGAACTTTATGCACATAACACCAAGTAAGTATTCAAGGTTCTACAAATAGGATATCAATTTATCCAAACATAGATTTTCATCTTAAATTTAGAAAGTAATCTTGTTTAGAAAAATGCATCTTGAGTTTACACTGAAATTGTTTTAATAATTCAATAAGCTTGTACGGCGCATGACTACCACGCAACGAAACAAAGCATACACTGTACTGTACAAACTCTAGTCCACAGAGACTAATGAAATGTTCCCAGTTCAGTTCCAACTCAGTGCTTATGAATGCAGGCCGACCACTGAGTCCTGTCTCGTGAGAACCTCGAGAGAGAGAGAGAGAGAGAGAGAGAGAGAGAGAGAGAGAGAGAGAGAGAGAGAGAGAGAGAGAGAGAGAGAGAGAGAGAGAGAGAGAGAGAGAGAGAGAGAGAGAGAGTGTGTTCCACCTGCAGGGGCTGGGAGGGAGGGAGGGAGCATCAAAGACACTAAATATAGAGCAAGAGAATCCAAACTAATGATTGTAAATGCACCAGAGGGAGGGATCTGTGAGTCGTCAACATGAGACACTGAGTGCCATGGCTGACCACACTGATCACTGTGACAAGCCCCAGAGGAGAGGCCTTTGGTCCAGCCTCAGAACCGGAGGAGCTTCACACGCTCTACACTCCACTCTGTGTTTACCCTGGTCAACTAGTGTGGAGGTCAAAGAGGAACATGGGTCACAGAGAGAGGGGGAGAGAAAGAGAGAGAGAGGGGGGGGGGGGAGAGAAAGGAGAGAGAGAGGCTCTTATCTCTCTCTCTCTAAAATTCAAATTCAAAAGGCTTTATTGACCTGGAAAGTGTAACCACATACACTGCCAAAGCAAACATATAGAAACATATGAAATCAATGATGATGGAGATAGATAAAAAGAAAAGCAATACTCAGAGTATCTCTCTCTCTCCAACCCCCCTCTTACATAGCAGGTAAGGAAATAGTCAAGGTTTGAAGGGAGCAATGAAAGAGAAGAACAAGGCCAGTCACTTGTGTCAACCTATAATTACCCACTGACATAGAGCAGCTCCCTTCCCCCTGGTGTGCCTGCCTGTCAGCCTGCCTGCCTGCCTCTCTGTCAGCCTGCCTCTCTGCCTGCCTGCCTCTCTGTCAGCCTGCCTTTCTGTCAGCCTGCCTCTCTGCCTCTCTGTCAGCCTGCCTCTCTGCCTCTCTGTCAGCCTGCCTCTCTGTCAGCCTGCCTCTCTGTCAGCCTGCCTCTCTGTCAGTCTGCCTCTCTGTCAGTCTGCCTCTCTGTCAGCCTGCCTCTCTGTCAGCCTGCCTCTCTGTCAGCCTGCCTCTCTGCCTCTCTGTCAGCCTGCCTCTCTGTCAGCCTGCCTCTCTGCCTCTCTGTCAGCCTGCCTCTCTGTCAGCCTGCCTCTCTGTCAGCCTAACTCTCTACCTGCCTGCCTCTCTGCCAAGCAGCTTGTCAGCTTGTCATGTGAGAGTGACAGTGTGAACGCTGGCCCTATGGTCATACACCCTGCTTCCTATATGACCTCCTATCACAAGCCACCACCTGACCACCTGTCAAACACTGTTACCCCACTCTTCTACTGTTCCTGTGTGGCAGGGGTGGAAAGAGGGATGAGAATGATGAAAGAGGAGAGGAGAGGAGGAGTGGGGTTGGAGATAGAACCAGAGCATTCCTGGTTTGGAACGGAACAGAGAGGAGAAGTGAAGGAGAGAAGGATGGGGCGATGATGTCTATTTAAGGAGAAAGAATCCCAGCTACTCCAGCCAATGAGAGAACAAACATAGGATATTTTTTTCTTTCCTTCATTCCCAAAGACGACAAAGGGAAATAATTTGAGCTTTCTACATAGTTGGGCCGCTGCCAGCCCTGCCAGGGAGGTAGTCTATTACGCATTGTCTGTGAAATTAAACCTCCTAATGCAGCATAGACTGTCTTCAGTATATTTATCCGCTCCCACAGCATGTACACAATCCTGTAGATTCTACACTAAATACGCCAGAGGGGTGTGGCTACAGTACAGTGTGACAGGGGTAATAATGTCATGGATGTTGAAATAATATGCTGACGATGCTTTCTCTCAGCTAACTGTATTCTAATGGGGGACAATTAACCTACTGATGTAGAGGGGAACATTAACCAATACAAATATGGCTAATTAACTAAATCATTACTACAGGCAGTAATGTGGAGTAATGGCATATTATGACCTGCTCGGTACAGATCTGGAGGCAGAGTGAGAGAAAAGGACATTGTCAGAGAGGGGAAATTACTGTGTCATATATTATGGATTTTAATAATCAGATTCAAATTGAGTCAAAGTTTGATCTTATAGCAATGAGGACCATTGCATTGTCACTGGAAGAACAATTTTGACCAAATAAAATCTCCACACTCCGACAGTCTTGAAAGCCAATATTATCGGTAAGGTTTATCTTTTAATCAATCATAATTGCGACAGAACATTGAGAGATGTTGATTCACGGACGTGTTCCACTTCCTGTAGTTAGATGCATGACATCATGTGAGTAGGTTCCCCAAACAACAGCCCTGGTAGTATTAAATCTGTTTTATGGCATGTCCGGTGCTCCATGCAGTGACCTAATGCAGTGCCTTGGGTCCTATTGGCCTATATAACACCATTAGCTAGTTAATTGCCTCCCAGTGCCCTAACACTCTATCCCTGTAATACTTCTAACACCTCTACCCAACACACCAGACAACCATCCATAGATCACTTATATCAGTTATCTCACTCAACCGCACCACAGAACCATATCACTTCCATTTTTACTTTACCATTTTTAGTAATTTAGCAGACGCTCTTATCCTGAGCGACTTACAGGAGCAATTAGGGTTAAGTGCCTTGCTCAAGGGCACATCGACAGATTGTTCACCTACTCAGCTCGGAGATTTGAACCAGCTACCATTCGGTTACTGGCCCAACGCTCTTAAACGCAAGGCTTCCTGCTGCCCTACTTACACTGTACATAACACAGAATGGTGAGACAACACACCAAAAAAGTGTCACAGATGACATGACAACTGTTTGCATTCAGCGTTAAAAGTACAATACATTGAGGCCAGAAATATGTTATCACATATTGGTCAAAATGACTGGAGAAACAGGAAATGACATAGAGTGTGACTACGTAACAAGGCCTACAAAAAAATAATAAGAAGACATTGTTTCTTTCTAGAAAACTGTCACAGCAAATAGGCATGTACAGTGAGGGAAAAAAGTATTTGATCCCCTGCTGATTTTGTACGTTTGCCCACTGACAAAGACATGATCAGTCTATACTTTTAATGGTAGGTTTATTTGAACAGTGAGAGACAGAATAACAACAAAAAGATCCAGAAAAACGCATGTCATAAATGTTATAAATTGATTTGCAATTTAATGAGGGAAATAAGTATTTGACCCCCTCTCAATCAGAGAGATATCTGGCTCCCAGGTGTCTTTTATACAGGTAACGAGCTGAGATTAGGAGCACACTCTTAAAGGGAGTGCTCCTAATCTCAGTTTGTTACCTGTATAAAAGACACCTGTCAACAGAAGCAATCAATCAATCAGATTCCAAACTCTCCACCATGGCCAAGACCAAAGAGCTCTCCAAGGATGTCAGGGACAAGATTGTAGACCTACACAAGGCTGGAATGGGCTACAAGACCATCGCCAAGCAGCTTGGTGAGAAGGTGACAACAGTTGGTGCGATTATTCGCAAATGGAAGAAACACAAAATAACTGTCAATCTCCCTCGGCCTGGGGCTCCATGCAAGATCTCACCTTGTGGAGTTGCAATGATCATGAGAACGGTGAGGAATCAGCCCAGAACTACACGGGAGGATCTTGTCAATGATCTCAAGGCAGCTGGGACCATAGTCACCAAGAAAACAATTGGTAACACACTACGCCGCGAAGGACTGAAATCCTGCAGCGCCCGCAAGGTCCCCCTGCTCAAGAAAGCACATTAACATGCCCGTCTGAAGTTTGCCAATGAACATCTGAATGATTCAGAGGAGAACTGGGTGAAAGTGTTGTGGTCAGATGAGATCAAAATCAAGCTCTTTGGCATCAACTCAACTCGCCGTGTTTGGAGGAGGAGGAATGCTGCCTATGACCCCAAGAACACCATCCCCACTGTCAAACATGGAGGTGGAAACATTATGCTTTGGGGGTGTTTTTCTGCTAAGGGGACAGGACAACTTCACCGCATCAAAGGGACGATGGACGGGGCCATGTACCATAAAATCTTGGGTGAGAACCTCCTTCCCTCAGCCAGGGCATTGAAAATTGGTTGTGGATGGGTATTCCAGCATGACAATGATCCAAAACACACGGCCAAGGCAACAAAGGAGTGGCTCAAGAAGAAGCACATTAAGGTCCTGGAGTGGCCAGCCAGTCTCCAGACCTTAATCCCATAGAAAATCTGTGGAGGGAGCTGAAGGTTCGAGTTGCCAAATGTCAGCTTTGAAACCTTAATGACTTGGAGAAGATCTGCAAAGAGGAGTGGGACAAAAACCCTCCTGAGATGTGTGCAAACCTTGTGGCCAACTACAAGAAACGTCTGACCTCTGTGATTGCCAACAAGGGTTTTGCCGCCAAGTACTAAGTCATGTTTTGCAGAGGGGTCAAATACTTATTTTCCTCATTAAAATGCAAATCAATTTATAACATTTTTGACATGCGTTTTTTTGGATTTTTTTGTTGTTATTCTGTCTCTCACTGTTCAAATAAACCTACCATTAAAAGTATAGACTGATCATGTCTTTGTCAGTGGGCAAACGTTCAAAATCAGCAGGGGATCAAATACTTTTCTCCCTCACTGTAGCTGAATTGTACTAAGGGGAAATTGTCTCTGGTTAGAAGTGATTTGAGATGACAGTAGTGTGATGAAGCGAAGGCCTTTCTTCACTCTGCCCAGCACACACAGAGAGGAGCAGCCAAGCTGCAGTACACAAGTCTGTGTGTGCTGGTGTAAAAGACAACCTATTTTCCAGAGTCCACATCCCTTCTTTTTGGATGGATGCTTTCAGACATCTCTCCATTGTTTCATCCTCCTCCTCCTCCTCCTCCCCCTCCTCCTCCTACTCCTCCTCCTCCTCTCTCTGTGCTAGCTGACAGAGGGTGGAGGTGGAAGGGTTAGTGTGAGGTCACTGGACCCTGACTTCACCTCAGAGTGGCCATCACACATGCACACACACATGCATGCATGCACAGTGCACACACTGGCATTTTACGGAATACACACTGGCATTTTTACTGTTGGATCAAGAAGAAGCTAATATTTCAGTATCAACTGACAGAAAGTTTGAGAGTGGACAATGGCACGGCCGTGACGTGAGTAATCCTGTACTCAGAGCGTGACAAAGCTGTGATGTCTGCTGTGTGTAAATGCCTGCCTGCCTGAGGAACGACATCAAAGCCTGATTCAGTAGCTAGCAGCTACAGCTACAGCATGGACTGAGTGTCATGTTATCATGGCATCTGAATGGGGGTGAATCACCAACCCTGAGAAGAGTGTGCGATAACGTCACCCCGCCTAAGAGCAGCGAGGGGGGGGGGGGGGGGGGGGGGACATTGCCTGTCACTAGGGCTCTGTGTTTCGGGATGGACACTAGATCCCCCCCCCCCCCCCCCCCCGTTCTCCTCTGTCCCCATGTCAACTCTGGAGCACTCACAGTCACCTCGCCTCCCAAAACAACTAGCCGGAATACGATTACGCTTCTCTTTGAATCAATGTCTGGCTGTTTCCTACTTCTTCCTCCTCCGCTTCCTCCTCCTCTTCCGTCTCCTTCGCAAACTCACCCAATACCCTCCTTCTCAAGGGCAAACCTGATGCACATCACTCCTCTTTCTATCCGTTTGTTTCTGGTTTCCTGGCCGTGTTACTTCCTGCCACATCCGTGACCTTTCACCTTCACCCTCTCTGAGGTCAATGTAGCTCAAATCAACGCTGCTATGAAATGCCATTCCCAGCCACCTGGCTCTCTTCCACAAACACACTTCTGTCTTAGGAAGGGCTGTCTTTCGACTGAGGCATATAGCAGGCTGCTAGCCAGGCAGGGTAGAAGAAAGACAGGCTCATACAACATAACAAGCCCATAAAAGCTTCCCGAGGTCCAGTTTACAGTTGTTGTGCTACAGGGCTGTGCTTTCCAGGAGAGGGGGAAACTGGCTGTGTGACTGTACTAGACTCTGGGGAGTGTCTGTTATAACTGTTATGGTGAGAGCAGCCAGGGTTTCTGAATGGACGAGGTGTTTGAGTCTCAAATGTATTTCCCTCCCTCCCCCTCTCACTCTTTCTCTTATTCGTCTTTCTCTTACAGACGTAGGATCATAATTTCACCTATATTGTCACAGCAAAATAATCCTGCAGCAACAGGATTTGAACGTTTAGTCCATAATGCTTGATAGGTGGTTAGGCTATTAGCTGGCCAAAAGTAGGCTACATGAAGATTGCAATAATGTTAATATAACCGTGTGTTAGTGTGGGTTTTCAGGGAATTCATGTAAATCATGAAGCTCATCTGCATTCCCTGCGGCGCAGGATAATTCTCAGCAACAAAAGAGTGGTCAAATTAAGATCCTACATCTGTACCATCTCCTCTCACTCTATCCTCCTCTCTTTCTCTGTCTCTCTTTCTCCTCTCTCTCTCTCTCTCTCTCTCTCTGTTCATCAGTGGCAGTGTGACAGCCTCAATGGAGACTGAGTGCCTCATTACCATGGATCAGGTTTCACCAGGAGAGAGAGGGAGAGAAAGAGAGAGAGGAAGAGAGAGAGATAGAGAGGAAGAGAGAGATAGAGAGAGACAGAGAGAGAGAGCGCAATGTGTGGGTGGGTGTGTGAGAGAGAGAGGGAGAGACAACGCCAGTCTAGATTCTGACCAGGGCCATTCTGAAAACCACAGCTTTCTCCAATAACATTCAGTGTGTGTGTGTGTGTGTGTGAGAGAGGGCACTTGGCAACAAACACCAAGGATTCTCTCCTGCTGTATTCCCCCCCATATAACATGTACAGTACAGTACAGACAGTTCATCAGTGAAGATATTAGCCGTGTATACATAACAAACATCCACCCCACACTCAGATCACTGTTACCATGACGCCGCTGATTGGCACCTGTTTGATAAGAGACTAACCCTTGATGTGGGGTTGATGTGACAAACAGTAGCTAGCCTATTAGTGTCTTTTCTCTTCTACTGCCTTTAATAACAGCTGTGGCCTGACATTTTAGCCTGTAGCTAATGGGGCTGCCGTCTCCTCTCTCCCGAATCAGTACACTCCAAGCCTTGCTGCACCCGCTCAGATGACAACAGCAGAAATAGCAAACAGGTACTGCACAGGCACTTATAGGGTGTGCAAATTCACACACTCACACATGCTAACACACACACACACACACATATGTGCACATGCACACACACAGGCACATGCACACACAAACATACACACAAACACACAGCCCTCTGCCATAATCACAAAATGACACAATCCTCCGACAGCTGTGTATGACCAATACAACATAATATCACACACCGCTATTTCAGTTGAGGCCAACACCCTCAATATCTTCCACCAATAAAAAACGACCTCATAAGCTCTGTGTGAAAATATAAATCTCTTACCTATAGACCTTTATGTTAGATAAACTCTAACCTGATACACCTCATTAAGTGAGCAGTATCATCTGACACACCTCATACTCTGTCTTAGCAGCAAAACAACACAGGCATATGTCTAATATAAGGCAAGAGGGCTCAATGCTAACGCAATGCATCCTTTATCTGAGTCATATCATATCATAGACTGAAGCATGTTTACTAACGCCAAGACAACAATAACATGGCCAGTGCCTTTAAGCCATGATTGACAACTCATCAACAGGTCTAGACAAAACAGACAGACAGACTCCAGCACAACAAAACCATGGCAACCATCACACTCTGAATGACTGACAGGTAACACCCCTCCCTTCTAAACCTGCCAGCCCAAAAACACACAAACCCTTTTACCCTACTCCCACTGAGGAGTGTGTGTGTGGTGTGTGAGGTAGGTACCCTCTTACCAGTGGTGGAGTGCAGGCTCTCCAGGCTCCAATAGTGGGAGAGGACCCCCCTGAGAGTACCTCCTAGGCTCCCTATCCCGCCTCCTCCTGCCCCCCATCTTTCCCCCAGACCGCCCCCTCCTCCTCCTCCTCCTCCGCCTCCTCCGCCTCCTCCACCTCCTCCACCTCCTCCACCTCCCACCCTGGTGGGGGTACCGCTGTCCGAGTCAGAACCAGGAGATCCAGGGGAGAGTCCAGAGCTGGTGCTGCCGCTGCTGCCACAGCTGCCCCCGGGCAGGGGCACGGGCCCCTCAGAGCCCTGCTGGGTCCGCATCTGGACAGGAGGGCCCCCGAACACAGACCTGGAGCTGGGCACTGGAGCCTGGTAGTAGTGGTGGTCAGGTAGGTAACGCTGGGTATGTAGGTAGGTAGGGCGGTAGGTAGGTAGATAACAGTGCTGTAGCCTCTACCTGGCCTCTCTAGCTAGGTAGGTAGGCTGTATGTGTGTCAGTCGGCTCCACAGTCAGTCAGTGAGTGCTTCAGTCTCTGCTGTTGCTCTTCTCTCTGGCTCTGCTCTCGCCGGCTGCTGCGCCTCCCCTCTCGCTCTCTCACTCGTTCTCCGTCGCTCGCTCACTCTCTCTCGCTCTCTCTCCCTCGCTCTTGCTAACTCACATAGCCGAGCGGTCGCACACACTGGCTCCAGCCACACAGCTACAGACAGACATCAGTGGGGCTCCTCTAGGGGGGCTCGGTAGCTCTGTAGTGTTGTTTGCCTGGGAGCTGCCTGGCTGCAGCTGATGGCTGATGACTCTCTAATGTAATGGTGCAGTGCCATTAAGGTGGGACTGAAAACATCCCCCCTCCTCCCCCCCATCTCCCCCCGCCTGCTGTTTCTAAAGCATTGTGGGAGGGAGATTGAGAAAGGAAGAGACAGAGAGAGAGGAAGAGAGGAAAATATATAGAGAGAGGGGGACTAACCTGATCCACTGTTCTATATAACTAAATAAACAGTAAACACACCTAGTTTAATCCTTCTGAGCTACAGTGGGGAAAAAAAGTATTTAGTCAGCCACCAATTGTGCAAGTTCTCCCACTTAAAAAGATGAGAGAGGCCTGTAATTTTCATCATAGGTACACGTCAACTATGACAGACAAATTGAGAAAAAAAATCCAGATAATCACATTGTAGGAATTTTTATGAATTTATTTACAAATTATGGTGGAAAATATGTATTTGGTCACCTACAAACAAGCAAGATTTCTGGCTCTCACAGACCTGTAACTTCTTCTTTAAGAGGCTCCTCTGTCCTCCACTCGTTACCTGTATTAATGGCACCTGTTTGAACTTGTTATCAGTATAAAAGACACCTGTCCACAACCTCAAACAGTCACACTCCAAACTCCACTATGGCCAAGACCAAAGAGCTGTCAAAGGACACCAGAAACAAAATTGTAGACTGAATCTGCAATAGGTAAGCAGCTTGGTTTGAAGAAATCAACTGTGGGAGCAATTATTAGGAAATGGAAGACGTACAAGACCACTAATAATCTCCCTCGATCTGGGGCTCCACGCAAGATCTCACCCCGTAGGGTCAAAATGATCACAAGAACGGTGAGCAAAAATCCCAGAACCACACGGGGGGACCTAGTGAATGACCTGCAGAGAGCTGGGACCAAAGTAACAAAGCCTACCATCAGTAACACACTACGCCGCCAGGGACTCAAATCCTGCAGTGCAAGACGTGTCCCCCTGCTTAAGCCAGTACATGTCCAGGCCCGTCTGAAGTTTGCTAGAGTGCATTTGGATGATCCAGAAGAGGATTGGGAGAATGTCATGTGGTCAGATGAAACCAAAATAGAACTTTTTGGTAAAAACTCAACTCGTCGTGTTTGGAGGACAAAGAATGCTGAGTTGCATCCAAAGAACACCATACCTACTGTGAAGCATGGGGGTGGAAACATCATGCTTTGGGGCTGTTTTTCTGCAAAGGGACCAGGACGACTGATCCGTGTAAAGGAAAGAATGAATGGGGCCATGTATCGTGAGATTTTTAGTGAAAACCTCCTTCCATCAGCAAGGGCATTGAAGATGAAACGTGGCTGGGTCTTTCAGCATGACAATGATCCCAAACACACCGCCCGGGCAATGAAGGAGTGGCTTCGTAAGAAGCATTTCAAGGTCCTGGAGTGGCCTAGCCAGCCTCCAGATCTCAACCCCATAGAAAATCTTTGGAGGGAGTTGAAAGTCCGTGTTGCCCAGCGACAGCCCCAAAACATCACTGCTCTAGAGGAGATCTGCATGGAGGAATGGGCCAAAATACCAGCAACAGTGTGTGAAAACCTTGTGAAGACTTACAGAAAACGTTTGACCTGTGTCATTGCCAACAAAGGGTATATAACAAAGTATTGAGAAACTTTAGTTATTGACCAAATACTTATTTTCCACCATAATTTGCAAATAAATTCATTAAAAATCCTACAATGTGATTTTCTGGATATTTTTTTCTCATTTTGTCTGTCATAGTTGACGTGTACCTATGATGAAAATTACAGGCCTCTCTCATCTTTTAAGTGGGAGAACTTGCACAATTGGTGGCTGACTAAATACTTTTTTTCCTCACTGTATATCCTATCCAATGATCCAACAGTGCTCTGTCATAACTTTGCAAAGATACAAAAAGTGTTATTTCAGGTTCTGCTCTAGGCTCCCATACACAAGTTAGATCAACACATGATCAACACATGAAGAGAAATGGCTGTCTGGCTGGCTAGACAGCATATGTACAAACTCTTCAAAGTAAAACAGATACATGATTTCTTTCCACTGGAATGTGATTCTCTCTGTATGTTCTCTGTATAGAGGAAATATTACACACAGAATACAGGGAACTACACACGAGGGAGAAGGTTCCAGAGCCACACACTTACAGAGAGAGAGAGAGAGAGAGAGAGAGAGAGAGAGAGAGAGAGAGAGAGAGAGAGAGAGAGAGAGAGAGAGAGAGAGAGAAGGAGGGGGGGGGGGGAACAGCCCCCTGCCAGAACTAACAAGAGTTCAGCACTAGAAAAATACTGCAATGGCATTCTCATAGAAACAGTCAGCAACTCTCTCTCTCACACACACACACACACACACACACACACACACACACACACACACACACACACACACACACACACAAACACACACTCCTTCACAATGACTGATTAGAGCTCTTTGAGAATGAGATGGAGAGATCAGGCTATTCAACACCAGCCAGTCAGCCAGTACAGAACAGTAGATGGAAACTCTATTTCCTGTTTCTATCAGAGTTGAAAAGACTGACTGGACAGAAAACCCCATAATATCGATGCAACACTCACCGCACCTACAATGATCTAATATAATATTATGGATGTTTAGTACATAAAGGAATCCTAGAAACGTACCCCCTACATCTTAATCTTTGAATAGCTTATGTCACAAACACTAGTGCCAATGATTGGTATTGAAGAAGTCTTGACCTCAGCATAGCATTTACATAAACCCCAGTAGCAAATGTCAAGAGCATTAAAAACACCGACATTATCAGCTGTTGTGGTGAATAGAAACAGTGAGACTGTGATAGCCTGGTGAGACTAATCAGAGATACACTGTAGTGCTGCTGTCACTGTCTGTCTCATACAACAACACAGGGAAATGGTTGGTCCTACTGTGTCCTGTGGAGGCTAAAATGCCAGAAAGCCACCTGGTGAAGATAAGGCTGGTAGTCCTGATGAGGGTACATGCAGGCAGACACACAGAGAAGGCCATGCAGACAGAGCCACTGAGCTGTGACCTTGGAGCCTTCAAACACAAAGCCAGTAAAGTTCAGATAGGAGGGAAAATGTACCCTCCTTTCTCTCTCTCTCTGTCTCTCTCTCTCTCTTTTTTTTTCTCTCTCTCTGTGTGTCTCTCTCTCTCTCTGTGTCTCTCAATTCAATTTCAATTTAAGGGCTTTATTGGCATGGGAAACGTATGTTAACATTGCCAAAGCAAGTGAAGTAGATAGTAAACAAAAGTGAAATAAACAATAAATATTAACAGTAAACATTACACTCAGAAGTTCCAAAAGAATAAAGACATTTCAAATGTCATATTATGTATATATACAGTGCTGTAACAATGTGTCTATCTCGCTCTGTCTCTCTCTGTCTCTCTCAGTCTCTCTCAGTCTCTCTCAGTCTCTCTCTGTCTCGCTCTGTCTCTCTCAGTCTCTCTCTGTCTCTCTCTGTCTCTCTCTGTCTCTCTCTGTCTCGCTCTGTCTCTCTCTGTCTCTCTCTGTCTCTCTCTGTCTCTCTCTGTCTCTCTCTGTCTCTCTCAGTCTCTCTCAGTCTCTTAGGTATACTGGATAGAAAAAGACTACAGACGGATACGAAGGCTTAAGTTATAACAGTTTTTTAAAAATAAAACCAATATCTAACAGTCTGTAAACTACTTATAAACCCTTTAGTGTGTTGCCGACTTTAATGTCAGTTTGCAATCATCCTTACATGGGCTATAATGAATGCCCCTGTTATATGGAATAGAAATGTAGAGGAGTATGGTGTTAGAAGGTGAAAAGTGGCTTACCTCACTGCACCGTGTATATCATAGAAATAGAATTACATCATCAACATATTGACTTAAATGGGAATTCCCATTCTAGTAATTCTATTTCTATGGTCCACAGCCCTGTGAGTCAGTCAGCTAAAGAGGTTGCCATTACACTTGTCTTTTGATACATCTTTCAACTCAATTAACTCAAATGAATCGAATTACACGGAAGGCATCTGGTGCAAGAGCACTGACCTCACTTTGAGTGGCATGCAATCTGCTGCCTCTGCGTGTGTGTGTGTCTGTGTGTAGTGTGTGTGTGCGTGTGTGTGTGTAGTGTGTGTGTGTCTGTGTGTAGTGTGTGTGTGTAGTGTGTGTGTGTCTGTGTGTAGTGTGTGTGTGTCTGTGTGTAGTGTCTGTGTGTAGTGTGTGTGTGTGTGTGTCTGTGTGTAGTGTGTGTGTGTCTGTGTGTAGTGTGTGTGTGCGTGTGTGTGTGTCTGTGTGTAGTGTGTGTGTGTGTGTGCATGTGTGACTACAGCAGCTTGACCACCCAGAGACATTGAGTCAGGGTAATATCATTTCAGCACTAGCCTGCTGTCCACCCATCATCACCAGTCACCACTTTCATACCCCAGAGATATCAAACTGGTTCAGTGACCCTAACCTTTCCCTCAGTAGTAGGCTAGGCTACTCCAGGCACTCTCACAGTCAGACCTGACTCATAGTGCCCTCTTTTATCAAATTGCCTTGAAAGAAAGCTTAAAATGAATAGATAATGAATCACTGATATTTTCCTAAATCATTCCCTCCCACCATATTCCACCTCCTACATGCCTCTCAGACAGAGAGAATAGCCTGACAGACAGCCTGACACACACACACATTCCAGGAGCACTCTGTGTTCCCACTAAGTGATGGCTGGTTTTAGAAAAGGACTGATAAGATAATGCAAAAGAAGATCTGTCTGGAGACACCAGCTCATGACCAAGCATACCTTACAGAGACTAATCACTGTGGAAAACATAGTGTTTCTATATTGTTCCCAGAGAACCTCATTGCCCGGGATTTAAAACAGATGACAACACTGGCTCAAATCCAGAGGGAAGTCAATACAAATGGATAAAGTGGGGCTGTCAATGCAAATAGTACAATGCCTTTACAAGCTCCAACAAACTGTGGGACCACTGATGTGCAGCGGATGTGGTGCCCCCTGCTGGTGATATACAGAACTACAACAATACTCTGCCCATGCAAAAGCCCATAGTAATTGGCTCAGAGACTAGTCTGAGACCTAGCTCCAAAATAAAGTTGTTGTTTCACAACAGATGTTGCCTGGCATGATATCACCGGGCTAATCCAGGATTTGGTGAGGACATTATTTTAAACACGGAACTCAAATCAAATTGTATTTGTCACATGCACCGAATACAACAAGTGTAGACTTACCTTGAAATTATTACTTACAAGCCCTTTCCAAACAATGCAGAGCTAAAAAGTAAGAAAATGTGCTAATAAAAATAGAAAATAGTAACACTAAAAATAACAATAACGGGGCTATATACAAGGAGTACCGGAACCGTGTCAATGTGCAGGGTATGAGGTAGTTGAGGTAATATCGTGTACATGTAGGTAGGGGTAAAAGTGACTAGGCAATAAGGATAGATAATAAATAGAGTAGCAGCACTAAAACTCAGACTGGGACTGACATTATGCTTGGAGTTGGGAGTCTGAGATTGAGATGGGGGCCAAGCCCACGTAGACTTAGATTCAAGTCACTACAGTGCCGTCAGAAAGTATTCACACCCCTTAAAATGTTCCACATGTTGTTGAGTTACAGCCTGAATTTAAAATTGATTAAATTGAGATTTTTTTGTCACTGGCCTACACACAATACCCCATAATGTAAAAGTGGAATTGTTTTTCGAAGGCTTTTACAAATTCATTAAAAATGAAAAGCTGAAATGTCTTGAGTCAATAAGTATTCAACCCTAAATAAGTTCAGGAGTATAAATGTGCTTAACAAGTCACATAATAAGTTGCATGGACTCACTCTGTGTGCAATAATAGTGTTTAACATGATCTCTGTACCCCACATAAGGTCCCTCAGTCGAGCAGTGAATTTCAAACACAGATTCAACCACAAAGACCAGGGAGGTATTCCAATGCCTCACAAAGAAGGGCACCTATTGGTAGATGGGTAAAACAAAATAAACCAGGCATTGAATATCCCTTTGAGCACGGTGAAGTTATTAATGACACTTTGGATGATGTATCAATACAACCAGTCACAACAAAGATACAGGCATCCTTCCTAACTCAGTTGCCAGAGAGGAAGGAAACCGCTCAGGGATTTCATGAGGCCAATGGTGACTTTAAAACAGTTACAGAGTTTAATGGCAATGATAGGAGAAAACTGAGGATGGATCAACAACATTGTAGTTATTCCACAAAAATAACCTAAATGACAGAGTGAAAAGAAGGAAGCCTTTACAGAATACAAATATTCCAAAACATGCATCTTCGCACTAAAGTAATACTGCAAAAAATGTGGCAAAGCAATTAACATTTTGTCCTGAATACAAAGTGTTATGTTTGGGGCAAATCCAATACAACACATTACTGAGTACCACTCTCCATATTTTCAAGCATAGTGGGTGTTATGGGTATGCTTGTAATCGTTAAGGAAATTTTTTTCAGGATAAAAAAGAAACTATGAATGAAGCTAAGCACCGGCAAAATCCTATAGGAAAACCTGGTTCAGTTTGCTTTCCACCAGACACTGGGAGATGAATTCACATTTCAGCAGGACAATAATCTAAAACACAAGGCCAAAACACAAGGCCAAATCTACACTGGAGTTGCTTACCAAGAAGACAGTGAATGTTCCTGAGTGGCTTAGTTACAGTTTTTTTGACTGTTTGAAAATCTATGGCAAGACTTAAAAATGGTTGTCTAGCAATGATCAACAACCAATTGGACAGAGCTTGGAAAATGTTGAAAATAATAAATGGGCAAATATTGCCAAAGGTGATTGTAACATGTATTGACTCAGGGCTGTGAATACTGATGGAAATGAGACACTATATTTCTGTACAGTGAGGGAAAAAAGTATGATCCCCTGCTGATTTTGTACGTTTGCCCACTGACAAAGAAATTATCAGTCTATAATTTTAATGGTAGGTTTATTTGAACAGTGAGAGACAGAATAACAACAACAAAATCCAGAAAAACGCATGTCAAAAATGTTATAAATTGATTTGCATTTTAATAAGGGAAATAAGTATTTGACCCCCTCTCAATCAGAAAGATTTCTGGCTCCCATGTGTCTTTTATAAAGGTAACGAGCTGAGATTAGGAGCACACTCTTAAAGAGAATGCTCCTAATCTCAGCTTGTTACCTGTATAAAAGATATACGTTATAAATTGATTTGCATTTTAATGAGGGAAATAAGTATTTGACCCCTCTGCAAAACATGACTTAGTACTTGGTGGCAAAACCCTTGTTGGCAATCACAGAGGTCAGACATTTCTTGTAGTTGGCCACCAGGTTTGCACACATCTCAGGAGGGATTTTGTCCCACTCCTCTTTGAAGATCTTCTCCAAGTCATTAAGGTTTCGAGGCTGACGTTTGGCAACTCGAACCTTCAGCTCCCTCCACAGATTTCCTATGGGATTAAGGTCTGGAGACTGGCTAGGCCACTCCAGGACCTTAATGTACCTCTTCTTGAGCCACTCCTTTGTTGCCTTGGCCGTGTGTTTTGGGTCATTGTCATGCTGGAATACCCATCCACGACCCATTTTCAATGCCCTGGCTGAGGGAAGGATGTTCTCACCCAAGATTTGATGGTACATGGCCCCGTCCATCGTCCCTTTGATGCGGTGAAGTTGTCCTGTCCCCTTAGCAGAAAAACACCCCCAAAGCATAATGTTTCCACCTCCATGTTTGACGGTGGGGATGGTGTTCTTGGGGTCATAGGCAGCATTCCTCCTCCTCCAAACACGGCGAGTTGAGTTGATGGCAAAGAGCTCCATTTTGGTCTCATCTCACCACAACACTTTCACCTAGTTCTCCTCTGAATCATTCAGATGTTCATTGGCAAACTTCAGACGGGCCGGTATATGTGCTTTCTTGAGCAGGGGGACCTTGCGGGCGCTGCAGGATTTCAGTCCTTCACGGCGTAGTGTGTTAACAATTGTTTTCTTGGTGACTATGGTCCCAGCTGCCTTGAGATCATTGACAAGATCCTCCCGTGTAGTTCTGGGCTGATTCCTCACCGTTCTCATGATCATTGCAACTCCACGAGGTGAGATCTCGCATGGAGCCCCAGGCCGAGGGAGATTGACAGTTATTTTGTGTTTCTTCCATTTGCAAATAATCATACCAACTGTTGTCACCTTCTCACCAAGCTGCTTGGCGATGGTCTTGTAGCCCATTCCAGCCTTGTGTAGGTCTACAATCTTGTCCCTGACATCCTTGGAGAGCTCTTTGGTCTTGGCCATGGTGGAGAGTTTGGAATCTGATTGATTGATTGCTTCTGTGGACAGGTGTCTTTTATACAGGTAACAAGCTGAGATTAGGAGCACGTTACCTGTATAAAAGACACCTGGGAGCCAGAAATCTTTCTGATTGAGAGAGGGTCAAATACGTATTTCCCTCATTAAAATGCAAATAAATTTATAACATTTTTGACATGCGTTTGTCTGGATTTTTTTGTTGTTATTCTGTCTCGCACTGTTCAAATAAACCTACCATTAAAATTATAGACTGATCATTTCTTTGTCAGTGGGCAAACGTACAAAATCAGCAGGGGATCAAATACTTTTTCCCCTCACTGTATGAATACTTTCTGAAAGCACTGTAAGTGGTCATCATGAGGAAAGGAAGCCATTTTAGAGTATTGGAACCAACCCAGGCAAAGAGAGTGAGAGAGCCAGCAGTATGCAGTAGTATGCAGTACTCTCAGGGGTAGGAGGATGTAGAGGGAGGTAGGAGCTACTCACAGGGGTAGGAGATGCGTCGTCTCCAGCCCAGACAGTCCAGTCCGATGGGGGTGCTCTGGGAGAAGCAGTGGGCCTTCAGGGGCATCCCGGAGAACGCATCCATTGTCGACAGGGACACTCGCGCCCGAGCCTGTGGGGAGGAGGAAAAATCAAGACTGGGGCTCCACCAAGGCATAGGCCTACCTCTTAGAAATCTATCTGTGGATTTAGCATACTGCTCACTTGTTATGTTAAGACCCTGCCTTTCTTTTGTTGAAATAATGAACATATGTGTATTATATGTAATAATACTATAGCAATAGTAATAATATGTTTGTCCGGAACAGATTGATCTGAAGGTGCATGCAGGTTTAGGCTAACAGTAGGAGCTGAGAGAGACTGGCACAGAAACAGGAGCGAGCGAGAAACACATCCATAAAAGACTAAATGGAAACGGAAGAGAAAAAAAATTAAAGAAAGGAGAGATGCCAACACTCCAGGAAGAAGACAGCTGGCGAAGGAGAGAAAAGATGGAGGAGAAAACACTTCCTTGAGACAGTACGTAGATGAAGAGGAGGAGAAGAGGAGGAGAGAGATAGGTTCCCTCTGTGCTAGGCTCTAAGTTGTTTTACAGCGGTAAGCATGGTGGAGTCTTACTTTCTCCAGATTTTCAGGACAGTGTGTGTTGAGTTGTCCCAGGCTGCCCCTCACGACTCGGGCCAGCTTCCGCTTCCGTCTCTTCTCCTCTTCGATCCACAGGTCGTCTGAGGAGCAGCGGTGGCATCTCGGACCCCTGTCCCGCTCCATGTTTGGCCTGTGGCCTGATGGTGTTCTGAGGGCTGAGGCAGTAGTGACCAGTCCAGAACCAGGAGACTTCAGCTCTGCTAGCCTCTTCCCTCCTCCTGCCTGGCTTGTGGGTCTACAGCCACCCTGAGTCTTTAGGTGCATAGTCAATTGGTTAATGGGACTGGCAATGTCACTTTCACTCCAGACTATAGTACCAGGCCTCTATGGAACTAATATGCCATCTATCTGTGTACATGACAGCATATCATTCTTACTGGTACATGATCGTAAACATTTGTTATGGAGGGTTGATAACTATGATGTAACAGGTGAACGAAATTGTCTTATTGGTGTGCTTGATGTAACTGATGCACCTTGACAGGTAGTTCCACTGATTAGAATAGCTCCTTCTATTTCCTGTGTGCATAAATACTGAGCTAAGTCACATGACTTGTAATCATGCTGTAGTTTAGCTTTGTGTCCCTGCTTGGCTGCCTGCTAGGTGCTTCCTGCAGGCTCCACTAGGGGGGGCTAGAACACACAGTCCCCCTCCCAGCTGCCTGCTGTGTAAGGCTGGGATGGCTGGGCTGTTTCAGAGCTGTCAGGTGGGACGGAACGGGAGCAGACTACTAACTCACAAAATGAAATGCACCACGCCACGCCAGTGACAACAGAGCACAGCGCAGGAAAGAAAGAGCTGACTCTGCTGTTTCACTCCTCTTCATCTCTCTTTCAGGAGAGGAGAGAGCGGAGCGGGGGAAGGAGATAAAGAGGGGTTTGTTCTGCATTTCATCTGAACGAACACGCACACACAAACACAAACACACACACACAAACACAAACACAGAATCTCTTACAGGCACGCACGCAGACACACACACACATACACACACACACAGCGAGACGGATAAAGTGCCCTAGGCCCAGGCTGTTATTTACATTCAGTCCGAGGCTGAGGCAGGGCCAGTGAAAGACAGAGTCAACACTTTATCCCATGGTGCACCCTGCCTGGCCTCCACACTACGTCTTGATAGAGTGGTAGACAAGGCTGCTTTATCATGATGTTAAACAGACAAACAGTCAGGCCATTATATCACAATGGGGACAAAACGTTGGATCAGCAGACCCCAGTGAAGACTGTTCTTTCATACAACCTACTCAAAGATGGATCGGCCCCGGGTGAGCGTCATCACCTACAGTATGGATGTCTATCTGAGAATACATTGTTTATTTTTGTTCAATAGATGACATTTTTTGGGCTGTTTAACACATGCAATTCTTCAGACGAATGATAAAAATGAAGCATTATTAGCTTTGTTATCATATAGTTATTTCTTACCTCAAACTGGTTGATTGACATAGGTGTGAGCAGACTGATCTGGGATTGGCTGTCTACTCCGCTGTCCTCCAATGGACTGAGGGAGGAGGAGCCTAGCGGCCCCGCTCTGGGCTTCAGGGTCTTGGGCTTCTCTGGTGGGTCAGACAAGCCCTCTACACTGGCTGACTGAGCCATGAGGAGCAGGGACAGGGCTGAGGCCCGGGCTGAGGCAGAATTGGGGTAGCGGAAGGGCCTGCGTTGGGCAGCCGGTCTGGGGCTGTGGGGCTTGGGACTCATGGGTCTCACTGGGGTGTCTGGTGTAGCTGCCATGCTAGACACTGTGCTCTCATAGGCTCCTCCTGGGGACCTGGAGCTGGACCAAGACAGCTGATTGGCTAGGGCGGCCAGAGAGGCGGGGCTCATGGGCGACAGGGGGCTGGAATCGTTTGTGGGTGGGGCTTCAGAGTCGTCCGAGGAGTGCGGTCCGGAGTCGGTTAAGTTGATTGACAGGCCGTTGGGTGGGACTTTCCCTTTCCTCCTCTGGCCCTCTGACTTGCAGCCCAGTGGGGTGTTCTCCCCGGCCCCGCTGTGACTGTCCTGGAAACCCCTCTTGGTGAGGGGGTCGGTGAGACACAGGGCCCTGAGAGAGGAAGGGGACCCAGGGACACTGAGCACTGAGGCAGAGTCAGAGCAGGACGCATAGTCACTGTGGTTCTGTCTGGGCGTCCTCACACCACCATCCCCCCCGCCCCCGACCGGGACAGACAGGGTCCTCCTCAGCAGCTCTGCCTCCTTGGCCCTCTCTCTCTTTAGCCTCCTCCAAGAATGATTGGCTCGCCCCACCTCCCCTTCTCTCCCCGTCTCAACGCTCCCCTGCTCCTCCTCGTTCTCCTTGTCCATGGAGCGAGACTCGAACAGGCTGGACAGGGACTTGTGGGCCTGGGCGAAGCGCATGCGGAGGTTGAGGCTGTCGGAGCTCTTGCTCCTCTTGTAGCCGTGCAGGCCCTCGGGGGCCCTGGTCTGGTTGTGTCTGAGACCTCCGGGCTGGGAGGTCAGGGTGGTGTCTGGGCTGCTGGGCCCGTCAGGGGTGTCCCCAGGCCCCTCCCTGAAGAGCAGGCGGACGTGGCGGGTGCGAGGTGTGGAGGGTAAGAAGCCATAGTCCTCCTCCTCTGTCTCGTAGCGACCCCCCAGACCGGAGGAGAAGGACTGCTGAACCGTCTGGTTCTGGATGTCCCCCTTCAAGAAAACACTGTCATCGTCCGAGGTGTCTCCCCCCTGTCCACCCCCCAGATCCCTGCTCAGGCCCAGGTCAAGTGAGTCCCGGGGCAAGCCCTCCCCCTTGGCATTCTTCAGACTCTTCCCCTTCCTGAAAGAAGGCATCTTGGCAAAGACAGAAAACTTAGAGCTCTTGGACCTCCCTGCCTGGCCACCTTTAGACTTGCTCTTCATGGGTTTGTGGAGGTTGGCGTTCCCCCCCGAGACAGGCAGGATGGACTCTTCCGTCTCCTCACTGTTAGTGCTGGTGGTGTCAAAGTCGTAGGACACAGAGGTGGGGGTTGGACTGGAGCGTCTCTCGCTGCTCGCATGGTCCCTGTCGTATGGTAAGGCCATGACCCTGGGGTCATCGGGGTCAAAGGTCAACGAGTCCAGCTGGTGCTCTGATGACTCAATACTGGATGAGTCCTCGGGGCAACACAACAACGGGCTCTTAGGGCTGGCGGTGGAGTTGGACATGATGATGTCACTAGACAGGACAACACTGTCCCTGTCTTCCTCAGTGGGCCTCATCCTAACACTCTGTCTTCGCTCCTCCTCCTCCTCCTCCTCCTCTACTCCAGTCTCATCCTCCACAATCCCAGAGTTGTACAGGGAGCGGTCGGGGTCGGCCTCTAGGATGGGCTCGAGGCTGCTGAGGGAGAGCAGGTTGAGACTGACGTCGGAGTAGGGGTACCTCACAATCCTCACCCCACGATCCTGCTGCAGGAGGGCAGGGTGAGAGCTGGTCTGGAGGTAGGAGCTGTACGAGCTGTACTCCTCCTCTGATCCTAAAGCCTCAGGTGATTTGCTACAGTCCTGTCTGTCTCCCTCTGAGGGAGGATTCGGGAATTGGAGGGGGCTGGACTCCTGCACCTCCTCTTTCTCCGCACTGTCCAATAGCAGGCCTCTGGTCTCCAGGTAGGAAGCTAAGTGGTCAGAGAGGTCTGAAGGACTGTTAGCAACACAATTAGAATGAACTACCTCCTCTACAGCCTCCCTACAGCCTGCAGTGTCTGTATGGTTAGAGATATCTCTCCTACAGCCTGTAGTGTCTGTATGGTTAGAGATATCTCTCCTACAGCCTGTAGTGTCTGTATGGTTAGAGATATCTCTCCTACAGCCTGTAGTGTCTGTATGGTTAGAGATATCTCTCCTACAGCCTGCAGTGTCTGTATGGTTAGAGATATCTCTCCTACAGCCTGCAGTGTCTGTATGGTTCTGATAAGGGACGTCCCCGTAGCCCTCTCCCTGGAGCCTCTCTAGCTCCTCCACCTCAGCCAAGCTGAAGTGACACTCATCCACCAACCCGGACACGGCTGAGTCCTCACTGCTCCAGTAGGGCTTGTAGTCCAGGTAGGACAGGAACTCCTCAGAGTCCTCAGAGGGGTATTCTAGGTGTCTCTCTAGGGTCTCTGTCGTCTCCCCCAGGAGGTCAGAGGTAAACGTGGTGGGCTCGGTCAGGGAAGGGGACTCATCATCGGTTTTATCCCCACCCTCCTCTGAGCTGCTCTGGGGGGCTACCTCTACCTTGGAGGACCACTGCTCTGGCCCCTGACCCCTTGTACAGGGCGACCCCGACACCGACCCTTCACTGGCCTTGGTGTTGTTGTTGGAGTCAGAGAGGCAGGACAGAGACAGGATGGAGGGTGGCACGGCGCAGGAAGAGGGTTCAGGCCCAGAGATGCTGTGATGGATCTCTAGCTCATTCAGGTGGCTCTGGACCTGTTCTTTACACACAGTAGAGTCTGTTCCCACGGTAATCTCTATCTTCCTCAGTGGCGTGGCTTCCTGATCTAAGGCAGGGGGTTCTGTGCTGTCTCCCTGAAGAGATTCAGTCTCTGTAGGTAGGGTTGACCCCTGGCCTATGTCACTAGACACACCCTGTGAGCTGAGGTCAACAAGCAGATCACTGGTGATCTCTATGAAGACTCCTGTAGGGCTGAAGGGGTCTATAGCGTCCTCCGTCTCCTCTGTGCTTGGAAGCCCAATATGGTCAGAGTCAGAGAGCTCTGCTATAACAGTGTCTGTATGGCCAGAGAGCTCTGCTGTAACAGTGTCTGTATGGCCAGAGAGCTCTGCTGCTATAACAGTGTCTGTATGGCCAGAGAGCTCTGCTGTAACAGTGTCTGTATGGCCAGAGAGCTCTGCTATAACAGTGTCTGTATGGCCAGAGAGCTCTGCTGTAACAGTGTCTGTATGGCCAGAGAGCTCTGCTATAACAGTGTCTGTATGGCCAGAGAGCTCTGCTGTAACAGTGTCTGTATGGCCAGAGAGCTCTGCTATAACAGTGTCTGTATGGCCAGAGAGCTCTGCTGTAACAGTGTCTGTATGGCCAGAGAGCTCTGCTATAACAGTGTCTGTATGGCCAGAGAGCTCTGCTGTAACAGTGTCTGTATGGCCAGAGAGCTCTGCTATAACAGTGTCTGTATGGCCAGAGAGCTCTGCTATAACAGTGTCTGTATGGCCAGAGAGCTCTGCTGCTATAACAGTGTCTGTATGGCCAGAGAGCTCTGCTGTAACAGTGTCTGTATGGCCAGAGAGCTCTGCTGTAACAGTGTCTGTATGGCCAGAGAGCTCTGCTGCTATAACAGTGTCTGTATGGCCAGAGAGCTCTGCTATAACAGTGTCTGTATGGCCAGAGAGCTCTGCTGTAACAGTGTCTGTATGGCCAGAGAGCTCTGCTGCTATAACAGTGTCTGTATGGCCAGAGAGCTCTGCTGTAACAGTGTCTGTATGGCCAGAGAGCTCTGCTGTAACAGTGTCTGTATGGCCAGAGAGCTCTGCTGCTGTAACAGTGTCTGTATGGCCAGAGAGCTCTGCTATAACAGTGTCTGTATGGCCAAAGAGCTCTGCTGTAACAGTGTCTGTATGGCCAGAGAGCTCTGCTGTAACAGTGTCTGTATGGCCAGAGAGCTCTGCTGTAACAGTGTCTGTATGGCCAGAGAGCTCTGCTGCTATAACAGTGTCTGTATGGCCAGAGAGCTCTGCTATAACAGTGTCTGTATGGCCAGAGAGCTCTGCTGTAACAGTGTCTGTATGGCCAGAGAGCTCTGCTGCTATAACAGTGTCTGTATGGCCAGAGAGCTCTGCTGTAACAGTGTCTGTATGGCCAGAGAGCTCTGCTGTAACAGTGTCTGTATGGCCAGAGAGCTCTGCTGTAACAGTGTCTGTATGGCCAGAGAGCTCTGCTGCTATAACAGTGTCTGTATGGCCAGAGAGCTCTGCTGTAACAGTGTCTGTATGGCCAGAGAGCTCTGCTGTAACAGTGTATGTATGGCCAGAGAGCTCTGCTGCTATAACAGTGTCTGTATGGCCAGAGAGCTCTGCTGTAACAGTGTCTGTATGGCCAGAGAGCTCTGCTGCTATAACAGTGTCTGTATGGCCAGAGAGCTCTGCTGTAACAGTGTCTGTATGGCCAGAGAGCTCTGCTGCTATAACAGTGTTTGACTGTGCTGAATAAGGACAGGATGTGCTTTCTACTGCCTGCTCCTGCTGACTGTAAACATGACTATCTTCCTCCTCCTCTTCCTCCTCCTCCCCCTCCCCCTCCTCCTCCTCTCTATCTACGGACAGGGAATGGGCTGAGCCTGTCCTGTACTCTCTGTCTGAGGTCTTCAACTGGGAGTGTTCTGAGTCTTTTGACCCTAAGCTGTCAGAGCAAAGCTGTCTGTCTACGTGAGGGAGGGAGTAGGGGTGGGGGGGCAGGCATTCCTCAATCCCCCCCTCAGTGTCAGACTGGGGATGAGCAGAACCAGGCTGGAGCTCTACGGAGGTGGAGCCTTCCCTCAGCCGGGCCTCATCCCTCTTATTCTCCCCAGGCGAGTGCTCACTGTCTCTGGGTGTCTCTGTGCTAGAGCCCCCCTGGTCCTGGAGCTCAGGGATTAGGCCCTGTGTTTGAATGGCATCCTTTTCCTGGGGTCGTGAACTGGAGCTCTGTGTTTGTTGTTGTTGTTGTTGTTGTTGTTGTGTCTCTGTAATTCCTCCACTTTCTAGCCCAGTAGGTAGGACAGGTGAGGCTAACTGGGATTCTGTTTGGTTGATCCCCTTCCTGTCTCGCGACGGTGAGAGAGACGGGTCGGGAACAGGTATAGGCACACGGGTGTCTAGCGAGGGAGGAAGTCCCGCCTCTTCAGGAAGTCCCACCTCTACATTAAGTCCCGCCTCTAAAGGAAGTCCAGCCTCCACGGACGATATGATTGGACAGATCCCGTTCACTGTCTCTGACGGTTCAGTCGGCTCTGCTGAGTTCCTGGTGGTGACACACCCCAAGTGCTCTTCCTGCCAGCGGACACCCGATATGCATGCCTCAACGTGGGGCTTTGTAGCACCGAGGCAGGCCTGAGGCTGGGTCTTTGTGACAGGTCCGTTGGGGATACCCACACATGGACTGGCTGAATGAACGTTCCCTGTGGTTTCTAAACTGTGTGGTACTGGGCTGTTTGTCTCTGTGTTGGGTGTGCTCCTCCTCTCTGTCTCTGTGTTGGGTGTGCTCCTCCTCTCTGTCTCTGTGTTGGGTGTGCTCCTCCTCTCTGTCTCTGTGTTGGGTGTGCTCCTCCTCTCTGTCTCTGTGTTGGGTGTGCTCCTCCTCTCTGTCTCTGTGTTGGGTGTGCTCCTCCTCTCTGTCTCTGTGTTGGGTGTGCTCCTCCTCTCTGTCTCTGTGTTGGGTGTGCTCCTCCTCTCTGTCTCTGTGTTGGGTGTGCTACTCCTCTCTGTCTCTGTGTTGGGTGTGCTCCTCCTCTCTGTCTCTGTGTTGGGTGTGCTCCTCCTCTCTGTCTCTGTGTTGGGTGTGCTACTCCTCTCTGTCTCTGTGTTGGGTGTGCTACTCCTCTTTGTTTCTGTGTTGGGTGTGCTCCTCCTCTCTGTCTCTGTGTTGGGTGTGCTCCTCCTCTCTGTTTCTGTGTTGGGTGTGCTCCTCCTCTCTGTCTCTGTGTTGGGTGTGCTACTCCTCTCTGTCTCTGTGTTGGGTGTGCTCCTCCTCTCTGTCTCTGTGTTGGGTGTGCTACTCCTCTCTGTCTCTGTGTTGGGTGTGCTACTCCTCTCTGTCTCTGTGTTGGGTGTGCTACTCCTCTCTGTCTCTGTGTTGGGTGTGCTCCTCCTCTCTGTCTCTGTGTTGGGTGTGCTCCTCCTCTCTGTTTCTGTGTTGGGTGTGCTACTCCTCTCTGTTTCTGTGTTGGGTGTGCTACTCCTCTCTGTTTCTGTGTTGGGTGTGCTACTCCTCTCTGTTTCTGTGTTGGGTGTGCTACTCCTTTCTGTGAGTTGTGTGTCCGTACAGATTGTCTCTGTGGTGTGTGTTTCTGTAGCATGTGTGTCTGTTGCGGGATGTTCCGGAATAAGTTCACTTTGTGTGTCAGATAAGTGTATGTCTGAGCTGTGACTGTTGTGTGTGAGCCTACAGTGTGTCTCTGCTTTGAGTGTGTTGGGTGTATCTGTGCAAAGTGTCACATGTGTGCCAGATATGTCCAAAAACTGTGTGTCTGTTGTGTTGTGTGTGTCTATGCAGTGTGTCTCTGAACAGTGCTGACTGTTTGTCTCCTTTCCATATGCACTAGATGTATTCTGTCTGGCAAGGCTTACCTGCTCTAGGTGACTGTTGTGTATTTGTGAATTATGTTTCTCTACACTGTGTAGAGTGGACAGCAGATCTATACTTTGTATATCTATGTTATGTTGTTTACATATCCCTGTGCATTTAGTGCCTGTGCTCTGTTTCTCTGTTCTAGCTGTGTTTTCTAACCCTGTGCTCTGTTTCTCTGTTCTAGCTGTGTTTTCTAACCCTGTGCTCTGTTTCTCTGTTCTAGCTGTGTTTTCTAACCCTGTGCTCTGTTTCTCTGTGCTGCTCTGCGTCCGTGTCTCTCTACTAGTTTCCTCTGTGCTGTTTCTCTGTGCAAATGTTTCTGTGCTTTGTGCAATGTCGATGTTGTGTCTGTCTGGGTTATTCGGTTTGTTTGACTCTGTGTGGAGTACTAATGTTAGTGCATTCTGATTACCTGTGATTTCAGTGATATGAACCTCTGTGCTGACTTTCCCTGGGTTGTGCTGGGTCGTTACTTCTGTTTTATGTATCTCTGTGCTGGACTGGTTCTGTATCTCTGTACAGTGTATCTCTGTGCTGAGCTGATTGTGCAACTCTGTGCTGTGCTGGGTTTCTGTCCTGTGATTGTGTCGCTTCTTCTCTGTGTTGCAAGGCTGACTCTGTGCTGTCTCTATGCTGGGCTGGTTGTGTTTCTCTATGCTGGGCTGGTTGTGTTTCTCTATGCTGGGCTGGTTGTGTTTCTCTGTGCTGGGCTGGTTGTGTTTCTCTGTGCTGGGTCTGCGTACGTCAGTCTCTGTGTTCTCTGTGCGGTGGCTGTGCTGGCTCCTCTCTGCTGTGCGTCTGGCTCTACAGTTCCCAGCAGTGTGGTAGCTGCTGTTCTCCAGTCTCCATCCCGTGTGTACGTCCTCCACCCCCAGTAAGGCAGACAGAGAGTCCTCGCTGCTGTCCGGGCTTAGGTCCGACAGCGTGTCACACAGAGTGTCACTGTGCCACGACCGCGAGTCAAAGTATTCCTCCGACGTGGTAATGTCACCCCCACCACCCCCTGTCCTCCCCCCTTCCTCGCTCCAGTCCTGGGGGTCACCGGCACCCAAATCCCCGTCCTCCACCTCTAATCCTAATCCCTCTGGGTTCTGGAGACCCTCCGAGTCTTCAAGAGCTTCCTGGGTCTGTCCAGAGAGAAAATAAGAGAGAATGAGATATAAATCAATGAAAGAACGGGAGAGAAGGGGAGATGAATACTGCTAAGAGTCTGACAGTGTCAAAATGATCTTGTAGAGGCTCTGATAACTCTGCCTGCATACCACACAGTACAGTCAGTAAATCAGAGAAAGATGCAGGGTCAGGCCCCAGGAAGAAATAGTTGACTAGATGCCCTGGCATAAAAAGGAGGAACACATGTTTATCTGTAAACAGTTGAGGTTAGCTAATTGCTGAACTTCCCCACTTGGAAATATCTATGTCACAGAGGATAAATAATAGATCTAACTACATTACTATTTCCACTGAAAACTCTCTCTCCCTCTCTCTCTAACATACACTCTCTGCTTCTCTTTCTGTTTCAAAACACCTCTCATTCAATTTACATTCTGCAAACATGCTGTGTAAACACACCGTACGTTCAAAAATCCAGGAATCACGCTCTCAGTATAAAGCTCCAAAAGTCAACAGCACAATAGGCCCCTCCCTATTCCTGTCTCATGGCTCACCTCAGGAGCACCAGGGAAAACACACACACACCCTCAGGAGCACCAGGGAAAACACACACACACCCTCAGGAGCACCAGGGAAAACACACACACACCCTCAGGAGCACCAGGGAAAACACACACACACCCTCAGGAGCACCAGGGAAAACACACACACACCCTCAGGAGCACCAGGGAAAACACACACACACCCTCAGGAGCACCAGGGAAAACACACACACACACACCCTCAGGAGCACCAGGGAAAACACACACACACACACCCTCAGGAGCACCAGGGAAAACACACACACACACACCCTCAGGAGCACCAGGGAAAACACACACACACAGACCCTCAGGAGCACCAGGGAAAACACACACACACACACACCCTCAGGAGCACCAGGGAAAACACACACACACACACACCCTCAGGAGCACCAGGGAAAACACACACACACACACACCCTCAGGAGCACCAGGGAAAACACACACACACGCCCTCAGGAGCACCAGGGAAAACACACACACACACACCCTCAGGAGCACCAGGGAAAACACACACACACACACCCTCAGGAGCACCAGGGAAAACACACACACACACCCTCAGGAGCACCAGGGAAAACACACACACACACCCTCAGGAGCACCAGGGAAAACACACACACACACCCTCAGGAGCACCAGGGAAAACACAAACACCCTCAGGAGCACCAGGGAAAACACACATACACCCTCAGGAGCACCAGGGAAAACACACACACACCCTCAGGAGCACCAGGGAAAACACACACACACCCTCAGGAGCACCAGGGAAAACACAAACACCCTCAGGAGCACCAGGGAAAACACACACACACCCTCAGGAGCACCAGGGAAAACACACACACACACACACCCTCAGGAGCACCAGGGAAAACACACACACACACACACCCTCAGGAGCACCAGGGAAAACACACACACACCCTCAGGAGCACCAGGGAAAACACACACACAGTAAAGATAAGGCAGAAGTTCTACAGTAGAAGATACGGGATGTCCCTATTCCTCTCCACACTCTGACAGACAGCAGATACGCATCCCCTCCTCAGTGACTGACCACCAGGGGGAGAGACCAGGGGTAATCACAGTCCAGCCATTGGCTGAGGGAGTTACTGCCGTCCCATCCATTCACACTGTCCGGTTGGTCTGATTTATTTCTCCTTCTCTAATTAATGAGAGTTGACTGTCTAAGAAGGCTTAAGGGCTTACTGCTCCGGCCCAGCTTTCTCTTCATGCCACAGAGAGTGAAGAGATAGACGCCGTCTAAGGATATCAGACAGTCCTCAGCCATTTATACACAACAACGTCTGAAAGAGCTGAGTGATACGCCAGAGCCATAGACATACTGCAATGCAATGCACATCCTACAGCACAATAGCACAGAGAGAGGGAGGGAGAGGGAGGGAAAGAGAGAGAGAGGCCTGGAGAGAGAGAGAAAGAGGCCTGGAGAGAGAGAGAGAGAGAGAGAGAGAGAGAGAGAGAGAGAGAGAGAGAGAGAGGCCTGGAGAGGGAGAGGGGGAGGGAGAGAGAGAGGGAGGGAGAGAGATAGGGAGAGAGAGAGAGAGAGAGAGAGAGAGAGAGAGAGAGAGAGGCCTGGAGAGGGAGGAAGAGAGAGAGAGAGAGAGAGAGAGAGAGAGAGAGAGAGAGAGAGAGAGAGAGAGGCCTAGAGAGAGAGAGAGAGAGAGAGAGAGAGAGAGAGAGAGAGAGAGAGAGAGAGAGAGAGAGAGAGAGAGAGGCCTAGAGAGAGAGGCCTCCCAGTTTATTTTCCCGACACCCAGACTGTAGGGCCGAGAGCCCCATAATGAGCCATCAGTAGAGGAGTAGAGGATTGAGCCCAACAGGCCTGCGTGTCAACAGAGCCGGCAGTCAACACAGTGTAATCCTCCAGGCTCAGAAAGTGTGAGAGAGGGAGGTCCCAGATCACACAGGTCAATCTCCTCTGTCACCTCACACCAGCCCTCGCACTGACCTGAGAGCGCACCAAGGGCCTTAAACACAGATCTGAAATCAGATTAACTACACACCAGTCATGCCCTTAACCATTATAATGTTTCAATTACAACTTACCTAAGATCAGTGCATAGCAATGCCAATAGAGAAAGAGAGATAGAGATGGAAAGAGAGCGAGAGAAAGAAACACAGAGAGTTGTGAGAATCCTAATCCTGAGAATCCTAACCTCACTCACGGCTCCCAATGGCCCTGAACCAAGGTCATGACCCAAGTGCTGTTGTATGCTGAAGGGTTAAGAGGCGACGTCAGAGAGGACAGCAGACGTCCACGGGTCAGATACTCCCATCTACTGGAGAAGGATGAAGAATCAAGGCTACCTAACTGCAGAATGTGAATAACTTGTCAATCTAGTTCATCATTGATGCAAATTAAACAACTTTAACGCAAATTACATAGCTAAAATGTTGCATTCAAATACAACAGTGCACCTTAGGAGAAAAGCACTCATGTCATGAGGGTTCTTTCTAGTTTCATGATCATCAGACTTTAATATGAAAATGAGGGGAAAAACTGCTGCCTGTATGTTGTAATGGCAGAGTGGGAGGGCATGGGATCTTCCATTGGAACGTAGATAGTTATGTAAACCAGGTGTGGTGCTGGGGCTATGCCAACAATAGGAGAGCTGTTGAGGCATGCAGAAAAAGATGCACTGACACACACTAACCGACAACCACACACATGGGCCCACACAGAAACAGACATTCAGGTGTGCCTTCCTAACTCTACCAGCTCCACAGTGAAACCAAGCCAAGGCACGAACTGCACTGCAGCCCTGAAAACAAAGATATCTGTTGTTCTTAGCACTAAATCTGGGGATGGCACCAAGATCCCATCTCGGCCCAACACAGTACTGCTTCACTGGGTTCTGGGAGGGGAACAGATCTGTACCCTTTCAGTTGTTATAGGTGGGGTCTGGGTTAGGGAGGAGGGGGGAGGGGGGTAGTGATAGAATCTGTAATATACAGTGCAGCTGTCTGTCTGGCTGTGCATGGTTGAATTTGAACAGAACATCTTAATTGGCACGAGAGACTTAAAGACAAAGATATTGCAATAGAACAGGCTTGGTGGGGGCCTGAGAAATCCCCCTGGGATTTTTTTTGTTGCAGAACTAACTCTATTTTGGTGGCTTCTGTTATATTCTAATGCCTTGATTCCATCCAAAATACACAGCAAAATTATTAAATGTACCTCCCAGATTGGTAAAAGGAGTTGTGGTATTGAGTAGAAAGACATGAGATTACAATTAAAATGACAGAAAATGTATGAATTCAGTGTGTTGTTAGTTGTTTTGGATATTGTCTAGGTCTAGACCTATATGATCAGAACCATTTTCTAAGTGAAAGAACATTTTCTTTACATTAAACCTGTCTTCTATTGAGATTAAAGTCACATGTACAGTTTTGCTGCAAGATATTTTTTACATTTTAGTCATTTAGCAGACGCTCTTATCCAGAGCGACTTACAGTTAGTGAGTGCAAAATTATTATTATTTTTATTTTTTTCATACTGAATTGCCACAATGATGTTTGTTCTTTAAATTGTGTATTTTATTGGCTCTGCTGCTATGGACACTTACAGTAAGGAAACCAATGTGTTATTCAAGCAATAAGGCCCGAGGGGGTGTGGTATATGGCCAATATACCACGGCTAAGTGCTGTTCTTAAGCACGACGCAACGCGGAGTGCCTGGATACAGCCCTTAGCCGTGGTATATCGGCCATATACCACAAACTCCCGAGATGCCTTATTGCTACTGTATTGTAAACTGGTTACCAACGTAATTAGAGCAGTAAAAATAAATGTTTTGTCATACCTGTGGTACACGGTCTGATAAATCAAGGCTGTCTGCCAATCAGCATTCAGGGCTCGAACAACACAGTTCATAATTTGTAATTTGGGTGAACTATTCCTTTAACAGTTTGGCCTGTCAATCAATCACTGATGGTGGGATTGTCAGGGGAGGGGGCAGGATGTTTGTGAGTCACAGAGTTGGTAGGGTTTCAGACCTGTCAATCAATCACTGTAGGTGGGATTTTGGGGAAGGCAGTAGATTAGTAATCTAGTCAGAAAAACTATTCTAGTCTATTCTATCAATTTCATCTGTGGCAAAAACTAAATATATTCTACTCTTTCAATGTAGTTTATTGTGGCAAAAACCTAAGAAAAAAGGTTGTGTTCTGTCAAGTAAACATGGATTCCGTGTTGAGAAACAATATCGAAATGCAGGAAAATGGTTATAAAATGTTTAATGTTTTCATAATTTATCTGCAGATAATAACTAAAAAGCAGTAGTAGCCTACCAGTATACAAATTAGGGAGTCAACTGAAAGGCTCTCTCACCGATGCGATTCGGGTTCGTTCACCTAAAAGATCCGTTCAAAAACAGCCGTTCGTTCGCACACAACCCATCACTAAACTACACTAACGAGTTACTATTCCAGTTACTAGCAATTCTCGACATGGGCTTCGACAATATCTTTGGTTTACTTGTCCGGATGCGATACCATGTACATATAACTAAGTTGTATGATTTACGAATAGAAAATGGATATAGGAGATTTACTTTATTTAGTCAGTTCGACATTTTTGACTAGTTTTATACTTAGTCAACACTTGCTGTTCTGTCCTCAATCAAAGCACAGTCAATAGCCTATGCACCTCGACTCCATGGCTGGCTATAGCGTATAGCCCTATGAAACATGAAAAAGAACGTAGTCTAAATAAATGTGCCACAAAATAATAATTAAGTGGATTTAATAAATTCACTCACAGGAGACGATGAAGTAGCATCATGCTCTCACTCCGTGAAAATAAATTTGACTGCAGCCAACCACAGCGCACAAAAATAACACAGGTACCGAGAGGCGGGACAGACAGCAGACTGACAAACCAGCATTCTTTCCCTGTCATCGCTCGCTTTGTGACTGAGAGGCGCCTGTCCTATCAATAGATCGCTAGAAGTTGCATATCGTTCATTCTAGCGGGAGAAGGCTATACAGACTTTTCTGACTAGTTAATTTATGACGTGGAAAAAGTATCCAACTGACAATGAGCCGACAGCCTGCACTTATGGAAAACACTCTCACACGTCTCATGTTACTGACATACATGCATGAATGAATGCACGCAAGCACACACAGACGAGCAAAGAGATGCAGACACATGAGTGGAATAGAAGCTGTGATTGCAGGAATAACTGCTCATGTTTGTGGCAGGGGCGACGGTTGCTATGGAGGCGCAGCAGGCAGGTGTGAAATTCATCAGCTCATGACTCAGTGGCTTTACACAGTACACACACACACACACACACACACAATATACTGTATATATATATACAGTACCAGTCAAAGGTTTGGACACACCTACTCATTCCACGGTTTTTCTTTATTTTTACATTGCACAATAATAGTGAAAACATCAAAACTATGAAATAATATATATGGAATCATGTAGTAACCAAAAAAGTGTTCAACAAATCAAAATATATTTTATATTTGCGATTCTTCAAAGTAACCACCCTTTGCCTTGATGACAGCTTTGCACACTCTTGGCATTGGATGCTGGTCCATGTTGACTCCAATTCTTCTCACAGTTGTGTCAAGTTGGCTGGATGTCCTTTGGGTGGTGGACCATTCTTGATACGGGAAACAGTTGAGCGTGAAAACCCCAGCAGTGTTGAAGTCTTGACACACTCAAACCGGTGCGCCTGGCACCTACTACCTACCATACCCCGTTCAAAGGCACTTCAATATTTTGTCTTGCCCATTCACCCTCTGAATGGGACACATACACAATCCATGTCTCAATTGTTCAAGGCTTAAAAAACCTTATTTAACCAGTCTCCTCCCCTTCATCTAGACAGACTAAAGTGGTCTTAAAAAGTCATATCATTAAGGGATCATAGCTTTCACCTGGATTCACCTGGTAAGTCTATGTCATGGAAAGAGCAGGTATTCGTAATGTTTTGTACACTCATTGCCAATGAGTGCCTTCAGAAAGTATTCACACCCCTCAACTTTTTCCACATTTTGTTGTGTTGTCACTGCCTACACACAATACCCCATAATGTCAAAGTGGAATGATGTTTTCCGAAATATTTACAAATTAATAAAAAATGAATAGCTGAAATGTCTTGAGTCAATAAGTATTCAACCACTTGGTTATGGCAAGCCTAAATAAGTTCAGGAGTAAAAGTAAGTTGCATGGACTCACTCTGTGTGCAATAATAGTGTTTAACATGATTTTTTGAATGAATACCTCATCTCTGTACCCCACACATACAATTATCTGTAAAGTCCCTCAGTCAAGCAGTGAATTTTCAAACACAGATTCAACAACAAAGACCAGGGAGGTTTTCCAATGCCTCGCATAGAAGGGCACCTATTGGTAGATTAAAAAAGCAGACATTGAATATCTCTTTGAGTTTGGTGAAGTTATTAATTACACTTTGGATGCTGTATCAATACACCCAGTCACTACAAAGATACAGGCGTCCTTCCTAACTCAGTTGCCGGAGAGGAAGCAAACCACTCAGCGATTTCACCATGAGGCCAATGGTGACTTTAAAACAGTTAAAACGTTTAATGGCTGTGATAGGAGAAAACTGAGGATGGATCAACAACATTGTAGTTACTCCACAATGCTCACCTAATTCAGAGAGTGGAAAAGGGAAGCCTGTAAAGAATAAAAATATTCCAAAACATGCATCCTGTTTGCAACAAGGCACTAAAGTAATACTGCAAAAAATGTGGCAAAGCAATTAACTTTTTGTCCTGAATACAAAGTGTTATGTTTGGGGCAAATCCAATACACCACATCACTGAGTACAACTCTCCATATTTTCAAACATAGAGGTGGCTGCATCATGTTTTGGGTATGCTTGTAATCGTTAAAGACTGGAAAGCTTAGCACAGGTAAAATCCTAGAGGAAAACCTGGTTCAGTCTGCTTTCCACCAGACACTGGGAGAGAATTTCACCTTTCAGCAGGACAATAACCTAAAACACAAGCCTAAATCTACACTGGAGTCGCTTACCAAGAAACCAGTGAATGTTCCTAAGTGGCCAAGTTAGAGTTGTGACTTAAATCTGATTGAAAATCTATGGCAAAACCTGAAAATGGTTGTCTAGCAATGATTAACAACCAATTTGACAGAGCTTGAAGAATTTTGAAAAGAATAATGGGTAAATGTTGCACAATCCAGGTGTGGAAAGTTCTTAGAGACTTACCCAGAAAGGCTCACAGCTGTAATCGCTGCCAAAAGTTGCTTTTACAAAGTATTGACTCAGTGTTGTGAATACTTATGTAAATTAGATATTTACAGTGCCTTTGGAAAGTATTTAGACCCCTTGACTTTTTCCACATTTTGTTACGTTACAGCCTTATTCTAAAATGGATTAAATAAAACAATTTCCTCAGCAATCTACACACAATACCCCATAATAACAAAGCGAAAACAGGTTTTTATACATTTTTGCAAATGTATTACAAATAAAAAACAGAAATACCTTATTTACATAAGTATTCAGACCCTTTGCTATGAGACTCGAAATTGAGCTCAGGTGCATCCTGTTTCCATTGATCATCCTTGAGATGTTTCTAAAACTTGATTGGAGTCCACCTGTGGTAAATTCAATTGATTGGACATGATTTGGAAAGGCACATACCTGTCTATATAAGGTCCCACAGTTGACAGTGCATGTCAGAGCAAAAACCAAGCCATTAGGTCAAATAAATTGTCCGTAGAGCTCCGAGACAGGATTGCGTCGAGGGACAGATCTGGGGAAGGGTACCAAAACATTTCTGCAGCATTGAAGGTCCCTAAGAACACAGTGGTCTCCATCATTCTTAAATGGAAGAAGTTTGGAACCACCAAGACTCTTCCTAAAGCTGGCCACCATGCCAAACTGAGCAATCGGGGGAGAAGGGCCTTGATCAGTGAGGTGACCAAGAACCCGATGGTCACTCTGACAGAGCTCTAGAGTTCCTCTGTGGAGATAGGAGAACCTTCCAGAAGGACAACCATCTCTGCAGCACTCCACCAATTAGGCCTTTATGGTAGAGTGGCCAGACGGAAGCCACTCCTCAGTAAAAGGCACATGACAGCCCGCTTGGAGTTTGCCAAAAGGCACCTAAAGACTCTCAGACCATGAGAAACAAGATGCTCTGGTCTGATGAAACCAAGATTGAACTCTTTGGCCTGAATGCCAAGCATCACGTCTGGAGGAAACCTGGTACCATCCCTACGGTGAAGCATGGTGGTGGCAGCATCATGCTGTGGGGATGTTTTTCAGCGGCAGGGACTGGGAGACTAGTCAGGATCGAGGCAAAGATGAACGGAGCAAAGTACAGAGAGATCCTTGATGAAAACCTGCTCCAGAGCGCTCAGGACCTCAGACTGGGGCGAAGGTTCACCTTCCAACAGGACAACGACCCTAAGCACACAGACAAGACAATGCAGGAGTGGCTTCGGGACAAGTCTCTGAATGTCCTTGAGTGGCCCAGCCAGAGCCCGGACTTGAACCCGATTGAACATCTCTGGAGAGACCTGAAAATAGCCATCCAACCTGACAGAGCTTGAGAATATCTGCAGAGAAGAATCGGAGAAACTCCCCAAATACAGGTGTGCCAAGCTTGTTGCGTCAAGAAGACTCGAGGCTGTAATCGCTGCCAAAGGTGCTTCAACAAAGTACTGAGTAAAGGGTCTGAATACTTATGTAAATGTGATATTTCCGTTTTTTTTTTTAAATAAATTAGCAAAAATGTTTTAAAAAACAGTTTTTGCTTTGTCATTATGGAGTATTATGTGTAGATTGATGAGGGGAAAAAACAATGTAATCAATTTTAGAATAAGGCTGTAACCTAACAACAACTGGAAAAAGTCAAGGGGTCTGAAAACTTTCCCAAGGCACTATGTATTTGATTTTCAATAAATTTGCAAAAAGGTCAAAAAACATGTTTCCACTTTGTCATTATGGAGTATTGTGTGTAGATGGGTGAGAAAAAAAACATCAATTTAATCAATTTTTAATTTAGCCTGTAACACAACATGTGGAATAAGTCAAGGGGTGTGAAAACTTTCCGAAGGCACTGTAAGTACTGATGTAGGATCTCTGTTGCTGTGAATTTTCCTTCACAGCAGGAATGTAGTGTATTTGTGGTTTAAAGAGGGTTCTAAAGTTTGTAATTTCCACTTTTACATTTCAGACTTGATTTGCCCTAATGAAAAATGTATCAACACAAACCCTCACTATACCAGGGAGTGTCCACGTGTTATGTCCCATTACCTCTTAAACACTTTCATTTCCTTCTCTTGTTTCCATTTTTACATTAAGAGTTCACATTTAGGTCATTTAACAGGCACTCTTATCCATATCAGTGGTCAATGGTCATAGAGGAAACTACAGTATGTTAGACTATTGGAACACTGCTGTAGAATTCCCTATTTACCTGGTGTCATCTGTGGGCAAATCGCCTGTGAATAGAAACACTATGGCCAACCAACTTCAACAATACGGCCAAAACAGATAACCTCAACCCATCTATGGGTGTGATAGTGTCACTTAGACACATATTGTGCATGCATGCACTCACTCATACACACACCTCTTCATCAGCGTCTAAATCCCATTGTACTCATCTTATCTCAGAGCTTAATTAACAGAGAGCCCATTTTTCCTACGTCACGAGGAAAAATGCAAAACACTGTGTGCGTGCGTGCATGCGTATGTGTGTGTGAGTGTTGAGTGTGGAAACAGACCTGGTACAGTGGCTAATGATCTCAGAGCCCTCCTGCCTGCCTCCCTGCCTGCCCACTCACCACCTTCACCAGGCTGTCTAAAGGCCAACCACACAGCACAGTGAGGGGACTGATTACAGTATTACACTACATGTTACAATGATGGTTACAATTTAGTCACACCAGTGACCATATCCAAACTGAGCATATCTTACAAAGCAACATCCAAAATAGCATATATAAACATTAGCATCACTTGTGTTGTGGAAACCAGCAACAGTCGTCAATAATGATGACTAAAACTACAGAGATAGATGGTCTCTCTATCTATCTCTGTCTCACACACACACACACAGAAATTGGCAGATACCCTACAAATTCTTCCCCACATACCTGTCCTTAGACCGGGTGAGTGGTAACTTCTCTGACTTCTCCTCTTTCTTTGTGTTCCCTTCTCTTTCTTTCTTTCTTCCTTCACTCCCTCTCTCTCTCTCCTCCAGCAACAGTGCAGTCCCTGCAGCTCCATTACCAGGTTAATTGTGCAACGTTTCCATTGAAGACTCCACCTACACGTTCTCGTCTCTTCCTGGTGCTGTGAGTATGAAGGGAATGCTGGTGGGTGACGCTCCGCTTGCTAGCTCACTGAGGGCGCTGACTATGAGACAGACCAATTGTGCCGCCCAAGCTGTCCTGGCTAGACCAAGAGGGCTCACACACACACACACACACACACACACACACACACACACACACACACACACACACACACACACACACACACACACTCAAATGAGCTGTGACATCCACAACTCAGCACCTCCATGTGGGGTCCAACCTGTCCCTATTCCTGTCTCATGGCTCACCTCAGGAGTACCAGGGAAAACACACACACACCCTAAGGAGAACCGCTGGGGGCAAACACACACACTGAGTCATCTTTCAGTGTAATTGAGAAACAAGTGACCTGCACAACACACCTTAATACAGGTACAGTACTGTAGAGCTCTGTTCACAGAGAACACACAGCCATGGCAGAAATAGAGCTCTACTATTATAAAAACACATTCAGCTGAATCTATACGGATTCATATCTGTAATAATGACACCTCCTAAAGCCACTGTTAACAATGAAATCATATTTGGAACATTTATTCAAACCAATACCAGTTTCTAAAACACCACAGCCAACAGCTTCCAATACTTTGAGATTAATACACATGTAACAATGATAATTATTGAATAAGTGTTGTTTTACAAACAGAAGCACATTAACAAACTAAAGTAAGATATAAGATACGTACTACTACAATATTCCTTTGTACAGCAGTCTCCATGCGCCTGACCGGACAGACAGAAAGACAGCAGAACAGACAACACACTGTCCTACTGTAGGAGTGACATCTGGCTAGCATCAATTATTAACATAGATAGACTAGTCTACCATCCAACCACCATCTCTCTCATCACTTCTTTCTTTGTTTGGGACAGTGGAAATAGCCAGGAACAGTGGAAAATAAACAATGTGTTAGCTCACCTGTAGTGATGACAAACCAGGAGCGGTTCCTAGGAGTGGCTCGGGTTAGCTAGCAGAGGATTAAGAGGCAGGCTGGATGCAGTTGGCACTGAGGTTCTCTCTCTCTCTGCCTCACTCACACACTCTTTCTCTCTCTCTCGTTCCCTCCCTCCAGTGACTCTGAGGTCACCCCCTGTTCATTCTCTGTTCTTCAGAGATGGAGAGGGTAACCTGATCTGCACTCTGAGGGGGGCGAGGGTGGGGTGCTGGAGGGGGTCTGTATAGGGCGAGTCCTGGGGGTCTGATGTGATACAGTATAGACACATACACTGAGTTTACAAAACATTAAGAACACCTGCTCTTTCCATGACATAGACTGACCAGGTGAATCCAGGTGAACGCTATCATCCCTTAACTCACTTTTTACAGTAGGGAGTTAAAAGTTAGGGTAGGGCAGGGTTTTGGGGATTATTTATCAGACACAAGCAGGCTGGTGTGATGGAGCGTAACACTAAAGGGTGGGAGTGGGGATGGAGGGGTGGCTGGTGAGGGGAGGAGGCTAAAGATCCTTTGTGTACTGTAGTTCACCTACGCAGGGGCTGTAACAGCAGACCATTGAGAGGAGCTCTGTGACTTTAAGAACCGCTCAGTCATGTACAACAGACTGGGACTGACTGCCTGATTTCCCACAACCACCCTGACCCCATTGACACAGACACAGACACACACACTAAGGGGGGAAACAATGGCAGCTTTCTGATCAGTAAGGGACAAAGTAGAGTGACTTGCTGCTAGTTCCTCTGTCTCTCTTTGTGTTTGTGTTAGCTAGATCTCCAATATCATGGTCAGTTGTAGAGAGAGTGGATGGATACTAGGCTTGGGCGATATCCAGATTATCATATCTTACCGTCCTTCTCTCATCCCAGTATTTACGGTATTACCGACATAGCACACAAGGGGGCGCTAAAACGCAAGAAAAGCCCAATGGGCCTCTATTACCACAATGCTAACAAAATTTGCACAAACTAATAGCGAAATCAAATAGATGCTGTTAGCTAAATGCTAACAAGCAAAAATGAACATAAACTAATTGCAAAGACAGGCAAATCCAACTCCTAAAGTTATACAAGCATAGCTAGTATCTACCGAATGTCATTTTCGGTGAGTGTGGACATTTACAAGCTAAAGTGAACGAGAGAAATGGTGCAAATGACCAAAGCTGTGATGCATACTTTTCTGAAGGAAGAGCAGCATGTGTACACGGAGCGGAGGGGAGAAGAATGGAGGAGAAAATAAACGCTAGTAGGAAGCACAGGGAAAAAATAGCCTGTGCAGATAACTCATCCAGAGATCTTTGACTAATCTCATCAAATCAATAGTCACATGCTTCGTAAACAACAGGTGTAGACTAACAGTGAAATGCTTACTTACGGTGAGGCAGAAAGCCATTATAAGACATCTGATGTCAAACATTTAGTAGTGAACTGCGTACAAGTGTAACGTCATCACCTCATGTGAGCCGCACAACAGAGACTCGCCGCTATGGACTCTCGCTTTCTCCCGTTGTGCTATTTACAAACAAACACGTGACTGGCTCAACTGTTCTGGGGAACTACGGTAAGCTTCATAATGTAAAATAATGTGACAGGTGAAATGAAGAACGCAATCTGCTTGATCTCCTAACGTATTGCACAAGTTGACTGCAGGAATTAACTTAAAAAGTAGCTACAATTATTCAAATAAATAGTTTTGACGGTATTGATGGCATTGAAAAACCATCCCGTGGCTTTTTCCAAATACCCCAGTATACGATATATACTGTATACCGCCCAAGCCTAATGGATACAGTCACAGACAGGAACTAGCTGGAACTGTGTCATCATGGAATACTAGCAGTGTGAGATGGCGTAAGGGAACGTATGCAGTTACAACGGCCAGCTCCAGTTACAACGGCCAGCTCCAGTTACAACGGCCAGCTCCATTTCCAGCCCTCAGTAAATTATTAATATGGTGTCTATCGTGATGAACAGAGCGCCAATGACCAGAGCAGTCCCAAACACACGCATGCACGCACACACACATTCATGCACACAAATAAACACACACACACACACACAGTCATCAAAGCATACTGTATCATATACTTTCACATACATGTATTTCCTCAATCCCCACCTCCCTCTCTTTAACAATCAACTCTTACATCCTGATCCACATGCAATGTACTGTACAGCACTGCACTGCTGTATCACACTGTAGGCTCAGTATGTGGGATTTCAATCTGCCTTTCCCTTGGCACAGTAAACCAGCATTTTGAGTTAATCCCTGCTAATTACTCCTAATTGGATTGGATCGCCGCAGCATGCTTGTGGAAACCCACTAGGAAACCTCAAAGGGCTAATGTCATAATTAGGAGAAATGTATCTGTCTCAACTCTCACTAAACTATAGCATTAGCCTATCATAGCTATTCTATTCTTACAGTAGGACATAGTACAAGGAATAAGGGGAAACTTGATTCGAAAGCACTATGTTGAACCTGTGTAACCAATGTGTTATCAGTTTCTCCATCACTCCTACGGTCTGCTTTGATGCTGGGCCAAGTCTGAGTGTGTGACACCATTTGACAGAGCGTGTGAATTTAAACAGGCAGGGACAGACAGGGGCGCCCGCTGAGAAAGGAGTAGCCCACTCCCTTTGTCTGGTCTGGTCCAGTCTGATCTGGTCGTCCCCATGGCTAGAATTAGACATTTACATTTTACATTTAAGTCATTTAGCAGACGCTCTTATCCAGAGCGACTTATAGTTAAGTTAGTTAAAATGTATACTGGCCCCCTCCGTGGGAATCGAACCCACAACCCTGGCGTTGCAAACGCCATGCTCTACCAACTGAGCTACATCCCTGCCGGCCATTCCCTCCCCTACCCTGGACGACGCTGGGCCAATTGTGCGCCGCCCCATGGGTCTCCCGGTCGCGGCCGGCTACGACAGAGCCTGGATGCGAACCAGGATCTCTAGTGGCACAGCTAGCACTGCGATGCAGTGCCTTAGACCACTGCGCCACTCGGGAGACCACTAGACAGATTTCAGATCTCAGAGGATGCATCCCAAATTACACCCTTATCCCTGTATGTAGGGAATAGTGTGACATTTGGGATGCACCTATAGTCTGGTAGGGAGTTCACAGTGAGATATTAACACTGGCAGTCCCACATGGAGAGGACGAGAGATGCAACTGAAATAACTGTATTATCCATTACCTGTATATTACTGTTTTAGAGTAGAGGGACCAGAGAGTGGTAGGAAGGGGATTGGTGTATACAGTAAACACTGAATTGTTGAACTGTCCACACAAATGCAGTAGCCTACGTGCATTTGCATGACACACACACACACACGGACGCACTGCTTTACTCATTTCATATGTACTGTATATACTGTATTCTATTCTACTGTATTTTAGTCAATGCCACTCCGACATTGCTCATCCTAATATTTATATATTTCTTAATTCCATTATTTTACTTTAGATTTGTGTGTATTGTTGTGAATTGTTAGATACTACTGCACTGTTGGAACGCTAGGAACACAAGCATTTCGCTACACCCGCAATAACATCTGCTAAATATGTGTATGTGACCAATAAAATGTGATTTGATTTGATTTGACACACACAAATGAATAAAGCCATTTATTTGAATGATAATCTGCTGGTTCCATTGTATGCATGCCCAGTGGTTCCTCCTCTCCCTCACTGTTGTTCCACTGGTAAGCCAGCTAACACCTCGAGCCCCTATGCACTCACAGTTTCCTTGTCCCAATGGAGTGGGAGGTTACTGGCAATGCAATGGAAACCCAAAATGTCTCCCCCTACACCAACGGAGGTTAGCGACAATGCTAACAAGTTTACAGCTGTGCCTTGTCCTCGCACATCACCTCCACCAGGCCTTGAACAATAGAGCCAGTAAGAACAGTTCTGATTGGCCCGTGGGCGGGCATGATGTCAGTCAACGCGCCAGTGTTACTCAGAGGACTCAGTGTCAGTGCAAAGGTCAACATTTACCATTTAATCCACCCCGGTTCATATGCTACGCTAACTTTCCACAGATCCCAATGGAAACAGAGTTAGCCTGTCTATGGAAAGCTAGCAAAGCAGCTAACAGTGGAAATAGAGCTAGCCGCTAACAAAGGCAGTCCTTCATTCCTCCGTAGCACACTGCCCGGGCAGCTAGCCAAAACGGCTAACAAAGCAAATGAATTTTTCCCACAGAGGAACCAACTCAGTAAATATGATTACAGTCAGAAGATGGCCCATGTCTGATACCCTATCTGAGCTGTAATACCATGATAATTGACTGATTCCTTCAGCTCAACGTCTCCATGGAGAATACTGGCTTTTTACTTTGGCTATCAGTTGGATCCTGAGAAGCTAACTGGTCAGAGCCCCAGAGCCAACCTCTGTTTATTATCTCATGTTTACATCGCCTAACTGTTCGACAGAAAGCATACTGTTAGAGAGGATGTGTCCCATTGCAGCATCTCTCTCCACTGTCCTCATTTCAGTAATGCTCTTTCTAGATGGAGGGAGGACTAGAGAGAGAAACCACCACTACTGCATGATAGATGACTGTATGACAGTAACAGGAGAAATGTGAGTCTTCTCCAGTTTTCATGTAGTCTGACAACATGCAGGTTTCCACATAATACAACCTAAACCTGTGATCTAGTCTAGTAGAACAGAGCAGAGAACTCTGGGAAAGAGTGTGTCAGGTTCTAAAGGTCATGTTGAGTAATGGAACCAACCAACCCTTAAAGTGTGAATAATGAGAGAAGTTAATAAAGGTTACATAGCAACGCTGCCTTTGATTGTGCTGTTGTCCTCTGAATAACATGAAAAGAACAAAAACAAGAGCACAGTGATTTTAAAAAGGAATCCCCTTATCACACATAAGACAGAGTGAAGAAATCATTCATTGGCCTTTTGTGTCCTGAACAAGCAGCAGGCTCAGGTCAATGGCACCGACGGAGAACAGAGGCCATTCGATAGTGACACCCAAACCCTGGGATAGATCACGGTAGTCCCAGGGGTGTCATGTGGGTTCCCAGGCTGACAGCAGCCTCAAGAGGAGCTTCAGAGGATGAGGCAGGGCTGGTTATGTAAGTGGCCCCCCATGGTGAAGCCTAGGCTGGGTACCCTGTCCTCCTGGTGCCCCTCCTGGACCCTCATCCCACCCAGACACCCAGAGAGGAGAGGAGGAGTAACACAGGGTGATAGACAGGTCACAGAGGACTGGGTTGTATAAGGGCACATTCCATTGTGTCAACATGTGAACGGACTGAATGCATACAGATTGTGCACATACAGGTAATCGTGCATGACACAACAATGATACACACACACAAGACATACACGCACATACACATATGTATGCACACACATGGCAGCAACCCCCCCACCACCCACACTCAGTTCTTTATGTAAAACCAACTGTTCTCCCCTACAGTTGGGAATACCATGGTAACGCAGCACAAAGACAGGAAATAAAATGGTTCCCAGAGAGCCTGGTTCAGAATACTAATCGCCATTCCGTTGTGTGGAAAAAGGAACCGGGAATAATGACATAGTGATTCCCTGTAGACTTCATTATCTGTGTTTCCTCGTAAGACCACTTTATGAAGATCCACAGAGGAGTTATCCATTTCCCACATCACATGAGACAGTTCAACTGAACAAGCCAGAAACATCCCCCAGACTCCGGGTCCCGGTACCACAACAATGCTTCAAGTAGATTCCTCTTCCTAATTACAATCAGTTGAATGTTTAGCCAGTTGGTACTATTACATGGGAGACATCTCCTGGTGCCAAACTTCCCTGTCCCTGAGGATGTTTGAGGGATGTTTGTGTAGTGAAGTAAAGAAGTGTATGTCCCATACACCTCAGTCAGTAAGATGAAAACCCAGTTAGAGCTCAGATCAGCTCAGGCATAGGCACCAACACAGAAGGTGCTGGTATCAGTGTCTGTTTTTTAGGCATTCTCCTCAGAGACAGACGGAGAAGGGGAGGGAGACATCTGGTGCCCGTCTCAGATACCAAAAACACATTCCTCCGTCTGCCTAATCAATAACAAATGAACCCTTCCTAGTTATGGCTGCGGTCAACACGTCCGATACGCTCTCTCATCACTGAATGTAAACGTTCATGTTATCAGTTAGGAACTATTAAGCACAGTCACAGTCGTTCTCACAGCTAATAGGTCACAAACATAGCTGACATTTCCAACATGAGTGTTGTTTTGATTGTGTGTGCCACATCTAGTCTATGCCCCCATATCAGTACCGTGTGTGTGTGCCAAGAACACACCATGTAGATGACCTGAAAACACAGGCACAGAGACATAGCCCCATAGCTCCAAGCCCTTAAAGAGATATTCCGGAGGATTGAAAAATATATTGTTTTGGACTCGACGTGTCAATGTATGACTCATACATGCATAATAAACTATCTACAGTCCTCTCTCAGCAAAAAAAGGCACAGAATCCTTACATTCTAACCTGCCATCATTCAGTGCATGAGTACTCGTTCCTGTCATGTGGTGAATGTGTGCTCTGAAGCAAGAGGGATGAGTGGCCGCATGCACTTATGATGAGTTATTTTGATAACAGAGAAAATACATTGAATACATCAATCAAATCCATGCATCAGAAGTTAGAAAACATCTGAAATTAGAAGTTAAATCTATTAGACCTTGGTAGTAGGGTAATTTCTCTCTTTCAATGCATTTCTCTGCAAACCAGAAAATGTTGTGCGCTAAAGATGGCATTGTAGCCACACAAATACATTTACAACATAATTGTCAACCCCGATCAATTGTCCAACATTTTCTGGGACCCGTTTTGGCTCTTGAGCGCTACTTTCAAAACTACTGGCTAAATTGTACAAAACTTCCGGAAAATCTCTTTAACACTCCCTAGAGGGCTAAAACCAACCCACTTACTCACTATGCCTGCAATCCTGCACTGTATATAACACTTCTGTCCAGAGACCACACAATAAACCCCCACTCTAACTACATCTCCAGTCTTTTAAATGTATTAACAGTGGTCCTGAAAGCACTGTTGGTCCATTAGGGGGAACTTGGAGAGGATGTGTACTTACTTTAAAGTAAACAGATAAAGAAACTGTGAAACACTAGATGAAAAGCTGTATATGTTCAGATTGGAGATGCTGGTTTACGGTGTCTCAGAAGTACAGAGTTGTGGAGTAGTGTTCATTGCCTCCACCCAGCTAGGCCCAAGCCACTGGCCTTTGGGAAGATGTAGATAGACATGAAGTGTGCATCCGAAATTGCACCCTATTCCCTATGTAGTGAACTACTTTTGACCAGAGCCATATGGCCCCTGGTTAAAAGTAGTGCACTACTGTATATAGGGAATAGGGTGCCATTTGAGACAGAGACATAATATCTCTATGAGTAGACATCCCAGACCCAGACTCCCACAGGTCCCAGAACAGCGTCCAAGCGTAGAGAGGTCAACCCAGGTCAGCTCAGAGCCATGGAGGGGGTCACACGGAGACACCCTGCCTGGGGCCGAGGGAGATTCTCTCACACCACAGCCATCTTAATTAACTTTCTCTTGGTTAACAATAGGCCCAGAGTAGATCTAGACTCCATAGCCTGTTTCATTAATAATAACACAACCTTGACAAAGAAGGAAGGAACTCCCTTGTTTAATAAAGCTGCATTACATTGTGTCATTGAGTGACATGCTGTGTTTAATGGATGTCATGACAACCAAGCTGTCTATCAGGCCAGTGTGAGTCTGGGGGAGCCCTGCCCTGTAGCCCCGTGACTGGTTTAATGCACTCACACACGAATAGACGCACACACACACACACAAAGAAAACCACACACACACACACACACACACACACACAGTATAGTCTGTCAGTTCGTGTAATACTAACATCCTGCTTTGTAGCATAGCTGTAGGGAAACACAAACCCTCACTATACCAGGGAGTGTCCACTTGTTATGTCCCATTACCTCTTAAACACTTTCATTTCCTTCTCTTGTTTCCATTTTTACATTGAGAGCCCTGCCCTCTAGCTCTGCATGGTCTCATGGCTGCCTGATTTCTTTTTTCAAAGCCATTTCTCACACATAGACACCAACTGGGCTTAGTGACACAGACAGACACAGGCTGTAGCTAGACATACCACACTACTGACACCAGCACACGGCTCATATGATCCATCCCACACCAACATGTCATTCAGTATCACCATCACTCCAGCCCTGACTGACAAACACTGGGATATTCTCTCTAGGCCGAGGGCTTTGCTCATGACAATGGCTCAGGATCACACACTCACATGCCAGGTTCAATTCTTTATATTTACACCAGTGCAATTTGGGTTGACCAAAGAGTGTTCTGCATTTCAAAATAATTCCCAGCGTTCTTTCAATAGTGTATGGAGGTTAGGGTCAGGTTCCAAAGGTCAGGGGTCAGAGGTTATAAGGTCATACCCAGCTGGTAAATGTTCCTTCTACAGACAGACCAGAGGAAGCATGACTCCCTAAAGACAACCTAGCGTGAGAGTGGACAGTCCCAATCCATTATCTGGGTGTGATGTGAGGAGGGAGGACAGTGCCAACAGTAATGCCAGGGTCAGTCAGCTTCCAACCTGGCCAGTCACAGTGCACTCCTTTAGCTGCCAGACAGCATGCCCAATGCAGCACCCGGTGCCCATGTCACACCTATATGACATTCTCGACACACACCTCCTTCTCACTCTCTATCACACACACACACACACACACACACACACACACACACACACACACACACACACACACACACACACACACACACACACACACACACACACACACACACACACACACACACACACACACACACACACAGATAGAACTTCAAGGACAAGGTCATGCAAGCCAGGCCTTGCTGGGTCTTGACTAAGACTGCAACTCCAGTCTAGTGAGATTAAACTGTGTGAATTCCTCCCCGACAGAAACAGGAACCAGTTGGAACTCATCCTATACCTCATTATCATTCACTCTGATACCTATGATACCGGTGTTGTGTCTAGATCAATACCCCACCACTCTCTGTACCGGTGTTGTGTCTAGATCAATACCCCCACCACTCTCTGTACCGGTGTTGTGTCTAGATCAATACCCCACCACTCTCTGTACCGGTCCTGTGTCTAGATCAATACCCCACCACTCTCTGATACCGGTGTTGTGTCTAGATCAATACCCCACCACTCTCTGATACCGGTGTTGTGTCTAGATCAATACCCCACCACTCTCTGTACCGGTGTTGTGTCTAGATCAATACCCCACCACTCTCTGTGACCAGACAGGGGTTCATCATTTACTGCTACGCAGACAGAGTAAACACCCAGTCAGTACACAGTGTGCTCCATAGGACAACACTGGCAGGACCAGTGGGGCCCAAGCTAAGTCAATGTTATATCAATAGTATATAATGTTCAGAGGGCAGTGAACAAACACAAAGTGTCCCTGTTTCAGGGACAGCCCGAGTCTCCTTACAACAGCTGCAGAAATGACATATCCTGCTTAACTTATTGCTGTCTTATACAGGGTTAGTGTGGAACAACTACCCACATCCTCATCAAGAACCTGCAGTACCCAATGGATACTGGTGTCTGATTCAATGTTCACAGACGGGCTGATGAAAACAACATTCTTCCTAGCAGCTAGAAAAAACATCTTATGCAATAATTGGTCAAGTTTCCCTTTGGTTGGCAACGTCTGTAGACACATCGTATTATGACCAAAAGGAATCCAAATGCATTCTCTCACACAACAACTATTCTAGTTGCAACACAATAATCACTCTGTTGTTTATTCACTCTAGTAGCAGCAGTAGTAGTAGTAGCAGTATGGATGAGGACAGAGCTAGTAGCAGCAGCAGTAGTAGTAGCAGTATGGATGAGGACAGAGCTAGTAGCAGCAGCAGTAGTAGTAGCAGTATGGATGAGGACAGAGCTAGTAGCAGCAGCAGTAGTAGTAGCAGTATGGATGAGGACAGAGCTAGTAGCAGCAGCAGTAGTAGTAGCAGTATGGATGAGGACAGAGCTAGTAGCAGCAGTAGTAGTAGTAGCAGTATGGATGAGGACAGAGCTAGTAGCAGCAGCAGTAGTAGTAGCAGTATGGATGAGGACAGAGCTAGTAGCAGCAGCAGTAGTAGTAGCAGTATGGATGAGGACAGAGCTAGTAGCAGCAGCAGTATTAGTAGCAGTATGGATGAGGACAGAGCTAGTAGCAGCAGCAGTAGTAGTAGCAGTATGGATGAGGACAGAGCTAGTAGCAGCAGCAGTAGTAGTAGCAGTATGGATGAGGACATAGCTAGTAGCAGCAGCAGTATTAGTAGCAGTATGGATGAGGACAGAGCTAGTAGCAGCAGCAGTAGTAGTAGCAGTATGGATGAGGACAGAGCTAGTAGCAGCAGCAGTAGTAGTAGCAGTATGGATGAGGACAGAGCTAGTAGCAGCAGCAGTAGTAGTAGCAGTATGGATGAGGACAGAGCTAGTAGCAGCAGCAGTATTAGTAGCAGTATGGATGAGGACAGAGCTAGTAGCAGCAGCAGTAGTAGTAGCAGTATGGATGAGGACAGAGCTAGTAGCAGCAGCAGTATTAGTAGCAGTATGGATGAGGACAGAGCTAGTAGCAGCAGGACAGACAGACAGACAGATAGATAGAGAGATAGAGAGAGAGAGAGAGGACCCAGTCAGAGGGTGGGGATCACACACTGGAATCCAACTCTGGGGTCCACTCACATACCTCTGGACTGAATCACTACTAAAACACGTGTTTCTACTGTACTGTGTAAGCTAGGCCTCCTCTTTACGAGCAACCAGGACATTTGAATGTCTCTATGTCTCTGTTTACCTCTTAGAGTGATTTATTGTACCGTAAATAATGAAGCTTGTGTGTTAAGATCATATTGGAGTAAACTACCAGGGTATTTGTCAAGGTTTCACCAACGGTACTAGAACATTAAACATCAACGAGACATCAGTATGGGTTAGGGGTGTGAACGTTTAAATGAGATTGGGATCCTTAACATTAAGAAAAATCCCTAAACATATTATTTCCTGTGTTATAGCCCTACTAGATGATAGGCTATAAAGTTGTGTCATTTATATAAAACCTAAGAGGAAGAGATGAACTTTAGGCTACTTTGGTGATTTTTTCGAGTCATGCAAGACACAACATTGCGAGATTCAGATTACCAAGACATATGCGTACCACAGTTCTATTCCAATAGTGTAGCCTGCAGCCTGCAGAAAAATGGCTTGTCCTGCAATTTGTAAAAACTCAGAGTGCATTGAGTGAATGTTGGAAAAATATCTTGGTTCCTTTCTAAATATAGCAATGTGAATGCAAAGAGGACTTGGACCACAAAATAGGTTAAATGAACTGGAAAAAGAGTTGAGTCCTCATTCAAAGGCAAGGGCAGTGTGAATACTCAATCTTAAATAAACATGCCCCATTCAAAAAATACAGAACTAAGAACCGATATAGCCCCTGGTTCTCCTCAGACTTGACTGCCCTTGACCAGCACAAAAACATCCTGTGGCGTACTGCATTAGCATCAAATAGCCCCCGCGATATGCAACTTTTCAGGGAAGTTAGGAACCAATATACACAAGCAGTCAGGAAAGCAAAGGCTAACTTTTTCAAACAGAAATTTGCATCCTGTAGCACTAACTCCAAAAAGTTTTGGGACACTGTAAAGTCCATGGAGAATAAGAGCACTTCCTCCCAGTTGCCCACTGCACTGAGGCTAGGAAACACTATCACCACCGATAAATCTACAATAATCGAGAATTTCAACAAGCATTTTGCTACGGCTGGCCATGCTTTCCATCTGGCTACCACTACCCCGGCCACCAACTCTGCACCCTCCGCTGCAACTTGCCCATGCCCCCCCCCGCTTCTCCTTCACCCAAATTCAGATAGCTGATGTCCTGAAAGAGCTGCAAAATCTGGACCCCTACAAATCAGCTGGGCTAGACAATCTGGACCCTTTCTTTCTAAAACTAGCCGCCGAAATTGTCGCAACCCCTATTACTAGTCTGTTCAACCTCTCTTTCATAACGTCTGAGATCCCCAGAGATTGGAAAGCTGCCGCGGTCATCCCCCTCTTCAAAGGGGGTGACACTCTAGATCCAAACTGCTACAGACCTATATCCATCCTGCCCTGCCTTTCGAAAGTATTTGAAAGCCAAGTTAACAAACAGATCACCGACCATTTCGAATACCACCGTACCTTCTCCGCTATGCAATCCGGTTTCCGAGCTGGTCATGGGTGCACTTCAGCCACGCTCAAGGTCCTAAACGATATTATAACCGCGATTGATAATAGACAGTACTGTGCAGCCGTCTTCATCTACCTGGCCAAGGCTTTCGACTCTGTCAACCACCGCATTCTTATTGGCAGACTAAATAGCCTTGGTTTCTCAAATGACTGCCTCGCCTGGTTCACCAACTACTTCTCAGATAGAGTTCAGTGTGTCAAATCGGAGGGCCTGTTGTCTGGACCTATGGCAGTCTCTATGGGGGTGCCACAGGGTTCAATTCTTGGGCCGACACTTTTCTCAGTGTATATCAATGATGTCGCTCTTGCTGCTGGTGACTCTCAGATCCACCTCTACGCAGACGACACCATTTTGTATACACCTGGCCCTTCATTGGACACTGTGTTAACAAACCTCCAAACGAGCTTCAATGCCATACAACACTCCTTCAGTAGCCTCCAACTGCTCTTAAACACTAGTAAAACTAAATGCATGCTTTTCAATCGAACGCTGCTGGCACCCGCCCACCCGACTAGAATCACCACTCTCGACGGGTCTGAACTAGAGTGTGTGGACAACTACAAATACCTAGGTGTCTGGTTAGACTGTAAACTCTCCTTCCAGACTCACATAAAGAATCTCCAATCCAAAGTTAAATCTAGAATCGGCTTCCTATTTCGCAACAAAGCCTCCTTCACTCATGCTGCCAAACATGCCCTCGTAAAACTGACTATCCTACCGATCCTTGACTTCGGCGATGTCATTTACAAAATAGCCTCCAACACTCTACTCAGCAAATTGGATGTAGTCTATCACAGTGCCATCCGTTTTGTCTCCAAAGCCCCATAAACTACCCACCACTGTGACCTGTACGCTCTTGTTGGCTGGTCCTCACTACATGTTCGTCGTCAAACCCACTGGCTCCAGGCCATCTATAAATCACTGCTAGGCAAATCCCCGCCTTATCTTAGCTCATTGGTCACCATAGCAGCACCCACCTGTAGTCTGCGCTCCAGCAGGTATATCTCACTGGTCATTCCCAAAGCCAACACCTCCTTTGGCCGCCATTCCTTCCAGTTCTCTGCTGCCAATGACTGGAACGAATTGCAAAAATCTCAGAAGCTGGAGACTCTTATCTCCCTCACTAACTTTAAGCATCAGTTGTCAGAGCACCTTACCGATCACTGCACCTGTACACAGCCCATCTGAAATTAGCCCACCCAACTACCTCATCCCTATATTGTTATTTATTTTGCTCTTTTGCACCCCAGTATCTCTATTTGCACATAATCTCTTGCACATCTAGCATTCCAGTGTTAATACTATTGTAATTATTTTGCACTATAGCCTATTTATTGCCTTACCTCCATAACTTGCTACATTTGCACACACTGTATATATATTTTCTGTTGTATTTTTGACTTTATGTTTTTTTTTACCCCATATGTAACTCTGTGTTGTTTTTATTGCACTGCTTTGCTTTATCTTGGCCAGGTCGCAGTTGTAAATGAGAACTTGTTCTCAACTGGCTTACCTGGTTAAATAAAGGTGGAAAAAAAATAACAAAAAAAAATAAAAAATACAAAGAGAACAGCTTTAAAGAGTTCACTTTAAAGAGGACTGACATTGGTTCTTTCAATTAGGACACCCTGACTTTGTCTGCCTGGTGGCTGACCTGCCTATACTGTGCCCCTCCCCTCTCTCTCCGTCCCTCACTAGCTCGCTATGAAAGATGCAAGTGTTTGTGTTCTCAGAAGTATGGCAACTACCGGTAATCAGTCTCCTCATTCCAAAAATACTGAATCTCAGAAATTATTTTGGAGTCGACTCTCCACAACTACATCATTGTCGTTAACAGTTGGAAAAATGGCAGAGAAAGGCAAGAGACAGCAGCCAAGTCCTGTATGGCAATACTTTATGAAGTTAAATGAGAAGGAAATGCAAACTTTGTGAGGTGGAATTGAGGTACAGTATTGGCAGTACATGTGCCATGCTTCACCATCTGAAAGTGAGACCCAAACCATTCCTGGCAGCAGTGCAGCTGCATTGTGAATTCACATGGATCTTAATACATGTTTCTTATCATTTTAACAGAACCCCCCCCCTCAAAAATCATGTTTAAATGTTAAGAAATGTGTTCCATTTGTCACATCCCTATAGTATGGTTAGTGTTCTCCAGTCTGTCACCACTAAGGAATGTGAGGGTTGGATATGAGTGGTTTCTACTGCTTGCCACACATTTACAATTACATTTGAGTCATTTAGCCAACTGAGCCACACAGGATTACGATGATCAAAGTGAGCCCCCCTCGCCACTCAACCAATTAGACAAACTTCAAATTCCTGCTTCCTGCTTTGTGCTTCCTGTTTCCTGCATAAGGACCTGCCCCTGACATTTGATCGGCCAGTTGCCATGTCAAGAGATGCATCCCAGGCACAGTGGGCTAAATCCCATAATTATCTAAACAACAGACCAGTTCAGTGTCTCCATGGAGGAGATATAACAGGACAAATGTTGTAATCAGCAACAGGTGAAACCGGGCCGCGTCGCGCCAGCCGGCCTCAAAGCCTCCTGGTAAAGCTGATAATACCCTGGTCTTTACCGCCGGCCTCATGCAGAGGCATGAGCTACTGGAGGAACATCAGTCTCTCTCTCTCTCTCTCTCTCACCTTCTTTCCTTCTCTCTCTTTTCCTGTGCTTGTTTTCACTCCTGAATAAAGCAGGACACCCCACTGCCAGTGTTCTTGTTTGTGTGTGTGTGTGTGTGTGCGTGCGTGCGTGCGTGCGTGCGTGTGTGTGTGTGTGTGTGTGAGAATAGGGACAGTATCCAACAGGCATCATGCTCCGGGTCCAACCATCCATCAACATCTGAGCAGTTAGATCACATAAACTTTTTTTTTTAACCTAGAAGAACAAAGGAGCACTAACACGATAAGAAAAACATTTACAAATCAAACCCAAGTGCTCATTTCAATCTGAATGGCAGGTAAAAACTGCCCTCACCTCATCAAGACATGACTATCAATAATAACTTTTTCACACAGAAGAGGCAACGTTTACTATGCTGAGAAATGAGGATACAGTGTAGTTCAACCTTGGCAATGACCCTGTCAACTGACACTCCAAACAACCAAAGACAATAAGAGGACAACTGACATCTTGTTCTGGCTTACTGACAGTAAACAGCAGAGGTAAGGGTTTCTGTCTGCCGTTGAGTTCTGCATGAGAGAGAACCACCATGACAACATACATGAAATTAGAACTCTGTAAATCTAGCTAGTCTACTCCCTCTCTCTCTCCCAGTGTGGGAACAAACTAAGAGACAAAAACAGAAGTTCCTGTAGGAGAAAGAAACGGGGAGAGAGATAGAGATAGGAATAGAGAGAGGGAGGAAGAGAAGGAAAACAGTACTCCCTTTACCTCAGAGAGTGAAAGAAAGAACCTGAAGATCCCTTACCTCGAAGAAAGAGCGGAGGAAGTACATAACACTCAGCATTTTGAGAGTGTGCTGGTGGAGGAGAGAGACCCTCCGTCTCTCCCCCTCTACTCTTCCCTTCTTCCTCTACTCCCAGGCCGTGCTCCGGCGCGGGGTTTGTAGTACTGGCAGCTCTCCTAGCCTCATGCTCACTCAACCTGTTGCTATTTTAAACAGACTTAGCGCCGGACAGGGAGGCAGCGGAGAGAGGGAGAGAGAGAGAGAGAGAGAGAGAAAAAGACAGGGAGGGAGGGAGGGAGCCATGCCAGAAGCTTATGCTGCTAAGGAGTTGCATAACAATGAGAGCTTATCACCACAGGGCAACATAGGAGGCCTTCTGCCTGCAATAAGCAATAAACAGCACAACCTCCAGTCTAGTTACACACTCTAGTGTTACTCTAGGAGTGTTTAACATAGGAGTTATTGTGTTGCAATAAGCAAGCAGCCTGTAGTTCACACTCATAAGTAACACTAAAGTGTGGACACTAAAGTGTTTAAGAGAAAACGGAATACCTCCCCCACATTCACTAAATGTTTCCGTACATGGCTCGTACACCCTAAAGAGAGAGAGAGATCGTTTCAGGCAAGCCGTTTTTAATTTTTTTCTGAGAGCCCACAAAAGTGGCCAAGTGTACTTTACGAGTGTTACAAGTGGTTTACACTAGAGGAGGCGCTCAGCACTTGAAGGATCTACAGTAAGTCTAAGAGTTCTGGGAGGTCTGGTTCTAACACGTGTCATGAACTGCTTCAGCAACAGATCCAGCTGTACAAATGGACAGCAAAGGTGTACAGTGTCACTACTGGTACAGTAAATCAACAGATGAATGATATCTTTACCATTACTCATAGCTTAATCAACCACATGCAACTCCCTCACTTTTTCAGCATGATTAAGGCAGACAAAGTTGGTCAGAACACTATTTGAACACGCTTTATTTACACATCTAACATGTCATCTTTACACAGTCCCAGCTGTGGCGAGCCATGCACTCTGGACGGGGATAGGGGATACCAGACATAGTGCAGAGACTGGCCATGTAAACACTGTATCTCAACAGAAAGGAACGGAACAGGCAGAACAGAACGGAACTATGCAAAACAGCACAGGGGGAATGCTGTTATTAAGAGGAGTGAGAGAGGAGAGTGATACAAACTTGGGAGAATCTTTTAAATGTGAAAGATGCATCTTCAGGTATTTGTGTGTTATTACAGGTCATGTTGTAGGTATACTTTGGGACTGTGGTAAAGAGCAAATCTAAACGCTGGCTTTGATTTTCATGAAATGGTGCTCATTTCGTACATTGACAGACTTCTCATACTGTCCCTACATTGGCATATTGCTTTAATTTGTTCTCAATGCAGCCAGATCATAAGATAATACCTGTATTATCGTGGCTAATCTCAAATGACTGCCTCGCCTGGTTCACCAACTACTTCTCAGATAGAGTTCAATGTGTCAAATCGGAGGGCCTGTTGTCTGGACCTCTGGCAGTCTCTATGGAGGTGCCACAAGGTTCAATTCTCGGGCCGACTCTATTCTCTGTGTATATCAATTATGTTGCTCTTGCTGCTGGTGACACTCGGATCCACCTCTATGCGGACGACACCATTTTGTAGACATCTGGCCCTTCATTGGACACTGTGTTAACAAACCTCCAAACGAGCTTCAATGCCATACAACACTCCTTCCGTAGCCTCCAACTGCTCTTAAACACTAGTAAAACTAAATGCATGCTCTTCAACCGAACGCTGTTTGCACCCGCCCACCCGACTAGAATCACTACTCTCGGCGGGTCTGACCTAGAGTATGTGGACAACTACAAATACCTAGGTGTCTGGTTAGACTGTAAACTCTCCTTCCAGACTCACATTAAGCATCTCCAATCAAAAGTTAGATCTAGAATCGGCTTCCTATTTCGCAACAAAGCCTCCTTCACTCATGCTGCCAAACATGCCCTTGTAAAACTGACTATCCTACCGATCCATGACTTCGGCGATGTCATTTACAAAATAGCCTCCAACACTCTACTCAGCAAATTGGATGTAGTCTATCACAGTGCCATCCGTTTTGTCACCAAAGCCCCATATACTACCCACCATTGTGACCTGTACTCTCTTGTTGGCTGGCCCTCACTACATATTCGTCGCCAAACCCACTGGCTCCAGGAAATTGTAACTATTTTTCACTATGGCCTATTTATTGCCTTACCTCCATAATTTACTACATTCGCACACACTGTATATATATTTTCTGTTGTATTTTTGACTTTATGTTTTGTTTACCCCATATGTAACTCTGTGTTGTTGTTTTTATCGCACTGCTTTGCTTTATCTTGGCCAGGTCGCAGTTGTAAATGAGAACTTGTTCTCAACTGGCTTACCTGGTTAAATAAAGGTGAAATAAATAAAAAATAAATAAAATAAATGCCCGCCAAAATGACAGAACATAGATACACATCGCCCTCTGCTGTGTCAACATGTCATTACACCATGTCAATTCATCCTCATTCTCTCTCCCCTCCTCCCTCCCTCCCTCCCTCCCACCTCCTCCCTCCCTCCCTCCCTCCCTCCCTCCCTCCCTCCCTCCCTCCCCCACTCTCTGTCTCTCTCTCTCTCTCTTACTCACTCCCTCCCTACCACCCTTCATCTCTCCCTCCCTCCCTCCCCCCTCCCTCCACACCTCATGCGTCTCTGCACACTCTGAATTGAACCTATCATCCATGTCAAATAAAAGCATATTTAATGGGTTCTGCAGCCGTGCTGCTCTGCTCTGTAATTCAGATAGAGCTGAGAGCCAGCAGTAACAGAAGAAAATGGTACATTTCCTCCCAGAGCTGGAGCTGTAGGCCATGATGACTCAGCCTTTTCTCTCAGGCAGCTCTGGCTCTGGCCTGCTCCTCTTCCCAGAAGGACTGAAATAAAATGGACATGTGCTGGCTACACAGCTTCCCTGGCTACACAGCTCACCCCTTAGAACTGAGGTAATGGGCTGACCCTTTTTCTATGCTGCTGTGGGTTGTAACTTCTAGCCAATTGACTGATCTGGATGGATGGATCATTCCTCCATAATGACACATCAGAAGAGGTAGAAATAACAGGAAGTGATTTTCACTGGTTGGTTGAACAGTTGCCCTGTTATAGTGGAATATAAAAGGTCACACTGTGTCATGACTGTAACCGAACTGAGTTGGGACACGAACACCATATGGTGTCCTTAATGTGATCACTTCACTTGACCACACAGAATGGGACCAACAAGCAAACCAAAATTGGTTCTGTGAATGTTCCAGAATCCAGAATCACTGAGGGCTGCCGACTCGCCTCCTTCGGAGCCCATGCAACTGGGCAGGGCTAGATTGTCTCCAGCTGAGCGCTTACGCAGACTTAACACCCAGAGCTGTCTATATTGTGGAGTTACAGGACAATTCTTAGCTACCTGCCCATTAAAGACCCAGGCTCATCAAGTAGGTACGAGTACGCTGGTAAGCCGTACGGTGAGTTTCCCACCTTCCATTGCTTGTACCCATCTCCATGCTACCCTGTTGTGGTGTGACCGGTCCAAATCTCTCCAGGTGCCCATTGACTCTGGGGCCGACGAGAGCTTTATGGACGCTACCCTGGTGTCGGAGCTGGGAATCCCCACACAACCCTTCTCCATTCCCATGGACGTCAGAGCCATTCATATGGTCTCCAGCAGCTGACCGGGCGTTCTCTGACCTCAAGCAGCGATTCACTACAGCCCCCCATCTTAATTTGGGCCCCCGAGTGGCGCAGCGGCCTAAGGCACTGCATCTCAGTGCTTGAGGCGTCACTACAGTGTTCCCAGCTGGACCCCGGTGGGGGCCCAGCTAACCAGATGTTTGTCCCGGACTCTGCCCATGGTCCTGTTCTGGAATGAGCTGATTCCTCGAGACTCACCTGTCATCCTCGCACCCGTCGGACCTTGGATTTCGTCCGACAACGTTTTTGGAGGCCCACCATGGTTCCTGATGTCTTTGCATTCGTTGCCGCCTGTACTGTGGTGCGCAGAACAAGACTCCACGGCAAGCTCAGCCTGGCCTCCTTCAACCACTTCCTGTCCCTCACCGCGCCTGGTCCCATATATCCTTGGACTTCGTCACGGGCCTCCCGCCGTCTGATGGCAACACCACCATCCTTACAGTGGTGGACCGGTTTTCCAAAGCCACCCATTTTATTCCCCTTCCTAAGTTGCCCTCAGCTAAGGAGACGGCCCAGCTCATGGTGCAGCACGTCTTCTGGATCCATGGACTGCCGGTCGACATGGTCTCTGATCGCGGTCCTCAGTTCTCGTCCCGGTTCTGGAAGGCGTTCTGCACCCTTATTGGGTCGTCGGCCAGCCGGTCCTCTGGTTTTCATCCCCAGTCCAACGGCCAGTCGGAAAAGAGCCAATCAGGACCTGGAGACGACTCTTCACTGCCTCGTCTCCACCAATTCCACCGCCTGGAGCCAGCAACTCATGTGGGTGGAATATGCTTGCAACACCCTTCCCTGTTCTGCTACGGGTCTCACGCCTTTTTAAATGTTCCCTAGGATATCAGCCCTAGGGTATGGCTGTCCTCTCGGGATCTGCCCCTCCGGATGGAGTCCCACAAACTTTACCCCCATTTTATTGGTCCTTTCCCCATCTCTAAAATCCTTAGCCCCTCTGCTGTTCATCTTCTGTTGCCCCGTACCCTCCGTATACATCCCACTTTTCATGTGTCCAGAATTAAACCTATGTCTCACAGCCCTTTGTCTCCTGTTTCCAGGCCCACCCCTCTCCCCCGTATCATCGAAGGTCAACCAGCGTACACGGTGAGGCGCCTCCTGAGGGTTCGCTGAGTTCCACCGCCGGCACACCAGTCAACCAGGTATGCGCCCAGGTTGGACGCCAGGTGGGGCCACTGGGGTGGGGGGTGGGGGGTACTGTCACACCCTGATCTGTTTCACCTGTCTTTGTGCTTGTCTCCACCCCCCTCCAGGTGTCGCCTATCTTCCCCATTATCCCCAGTGCATTTATACCTGTGTTCTCTCTTTGTCTGTTGTGAGTCTTGTCTTGTCAGGTCTTACCAGCGTGCTTTCCCGTTTTCCTGTTTCTCTAGTGTATGTTTCTTAGTTTTCCCGGTTCTGACCATTCTGCCAGCCCTGACCCCGAGCCTGCCTGCCGTCCTGTACCTGCCTGACTCTGACCTGAGTACGAACCTCTGCCTGTCCTGACCCCGAGCCTGCCTGCCGTCCTGCACCTGCCTGACTCTGACCTGATTACGAACCTCCGCCTGTCCTTGACCTGCCCTTTTCCTGCCCCGTGTTCTAATAAATTATTATTGAGAACTGTACTATCCGCCTCCTGTGTCTGCATCTGGGTCATATCCTGAGTCATGATAGTTTCCTCCGGTTCTCTTATGGAGTTTCTGCCAGTTCTCTTATGGAGTTTCCTCCGGTTCTCATAAACTTGTTTTGCAATTCCATGTTAATTCCCCGCATCACACTCACACCCAGCAGCATCCACCAGTCACACACAAAATAAGAATACACTTCAATAAAATGTTGCTAACCTCAGTAAACTGACCAGACTATCATATCATATGGAGCATTTTTTTTTACATTTTAGTCATTTAGCAGACGCTCTTATCCAGAGCGACTTACAGTTTTTAGTGAGAGCAGTACGTCCTTACTCTACTGAGGTTTTGCTTACAATTGCTTTCTCTGAGCAGGCCCTGATATCCGTATGCCAAGGGCACATCTTATCTTTAACTTTAACCCAAACACCAGATGTGCTGAGAGGGAGATGCTACAACTATTTAGGTCAGAGAACTTCATGGGAATGTTAACTAATGTCCTGGGAATGTTCCTGGTTTGCTGGGTAGTCAGTCAGAGGCAGAAACAAACCACACAAACTGCTTATAGATAGACTTCAGTAAGGCCCCAAGCATTACTGTACTGAGATTTTCCTGACGATGTGACCAGTCTAGGGAAACTTTGGGCCCTTGTTATAAGCTATAACTTTACTTCAAAATCTCCTTAAGCCTAAAGAAATGATTAGGAATAAAAAAATAACTAGAGAAAATATCTGAGGCATGTAGTCACATCAATCCAATTAGAGCTAAAAATACATAAATACTTCTGTACAGTTTGCCATTAACTATGCAGAAAACAGCTGTAAATGTTGACTGATATCAGAAAAATCCCCCCAAATTCCCCTTGGCTCTGCGGTGGCATGTTTACTGGTTTAATAGCAGTTGATGAACAGTTTTACGCATTGAATCATCAGTGGTCCATTTATAGATGGCATGACACCATGGCCGTGTGTGTGTGTCTGTCTAGTAGGGGGCTTCCAGTCTATTCTGAGCAGAGCAGATGGGGTCCAGTTAGCAGTATGTCCATCTAAACAGGATTCACTCCACTATCCTACATATACATCCATGTCTGTCCCTGTTCACCCTTCAGCTATCAACCTATCACCAGTCCACACAGTGACACATCCTTAGGTTTGTCAGTCCAATGCCAGCAGCTGCCTCTGTCTCTGGTCCCTATAAAACCCCTATATAACATTATTTAACCTCACAGAGGAGAGACCTGCTTGTCATCCCAAATGGCACCCTATTCCCTATATAGTGCACTACTTTTGATATAGCGCACTACTTTTGACCAGGACCCCAAGGGCCATATTAACAAGCCAAGCCTTTGTTGTAAGGAACAGGTCGAAGTGTGAATGTCCTCTCATGAGAGCAGAGCTAGAAGATTATATCAATTCATGTGAAAGTGGTTGGAAACATGCCTGGCTCTATTGTGTCTGCTATTCAGGTTTACAGGTTTGCCTTGGGTACCCAGACAACAAAAGAGAGACTCTGGGTTCCATGCCATGGCCAGGGCCAGCCTCTATTCTACCGATGGCAGTGACTCTATAGTGACTGGCTGGTACTGTACTGGCAGGTTCAGACAGCGTTCTTTCTGCATTTGGCTTTTGTTTAGTTTCCTGTGGGAAAGAGGAAGAGAGGAAAAGAAGAAGAGAAGGAGAGAAGAAGAGAAAAGAAGAAGAGAAGGAGAGAAAAGAAGAAGAGAAGGAGAGAAGAAGAGAAAAGAAGAAGAGAAGGAGAGAAGAAGAGAAAAGAAGAAGAGGAAAGAAGAAGAGAAAAGAAGAAGAAGGAGAGAAGAAGAGAAAAGAAGAAGAGAAGAAGAGAAAATAAGAAGAGAAGGAGAGAAGAAGAGAAAAGAAGAAGAGGAAAGAAGAAGAGAAAAGAAGAAGAGAAGGAGAGAAGAAGAGAAAAGAAGAATGAGATGGGGAACAGGAATGCTTGTGAGAAGGAATGTTGATTGGTTGAATTAATACCAGAGGAGAACGTATGGCAGAGGCCTCTGCTTCAGAGTGAGGACAAGGAGAGAGAAATGTAAATGAGGAAGCAGAAGCCCTATAGCCTGGTCCTAGAGCCATTATTGTATGGATCTCCCTTCCATTTCATATTGCTCAAATAAACAGCAGACCTGGTTTAAAAAAACAGATAAATCAACGTCTCACGGCACAATGCCTCGCCCTTATTTGACCTAGATATTGTGTGTGTATGTATTGATATGTAGGCTATGTATGCAGTTTTTAAATGTATGTAGTTCTGTCCTTGAGCTGTTCTTGTTTATTAATGTTCTGTATTATGTCATGTTCTATGTTTTGTGTGGAACCCAGGAAGTGTAGCTGATGCTTTCACAACAGCTAATGGGGATCCTAATAAAATAACAAAGATACCACGTTTGGTGTTTGGCAAGACAGTACAAACAGATATGAGACCAGGCTAGGGAAACCCAACTCACAAGGCTAAACAGAGAGTATGGCTTTACACGTGGCTGACTGCTGTAGCTAGCAGCGACATTCTCAACTGTATCATCAACTCACCACAGACAACAACAACATACCCAAGTTTGAGGCAATACCCTACATCACTATAAAGTTCGGTCTTAAAATGAGTTGTTCCCTTTCCTCTAACGGTATTTAGATTCATTCGAGAGATTTGAACCACATAAGAAAACACTTCAGCTGCTGTGTTCTCAGTGTGTCCAGTCAGTCAGTGCCTCTCCTCTCCCTCCCACCACTCCCCTCTGTTCCAGTCTCTTCCCAGGGACAGTACAATGCCTCTGGGTTATTATGGAAGCCCAGTAGAGTGCCTTGTCTTGGGACCAGCACTGTCATGAGTGGCTAGGTCCTTCTCTTTTACTCTCCGCTCCTCTTTTCTCCATTCTGTCCTCCCCACTCCTTTCCTCTCCCCTTTTCTTATTCTTTCCCCATCTCACCTCCCCCTCTGCTCTCCTCCTCTCCTTTCTACTCTCCTCTCCTCCTTAAGGTCAGGCTGTGTGTGGCTTCATCTGCTCATTCTCAGAGCATTGTGGTTGCCCTTGAGTGTGTCTGAGGTCCCCTCTCCTCTGAACCGGCTCAGCAAGATGACAGCTCCTGTGGTGACTAGTGTGTGTGGTGACAGGTGACTTGCCAGTGAGTGTGTGGGTTACTGCAGCGTGACTGGTGACTGTGTGGGCTTAGTGGAGCAGGGGTGGTTTGGGGTCCTCACTGTGTGTCATTACCCGTACCAACAGACATTGTGTGCAGGGATAACCAGGCAATAGGATGTGCTCACATACTTTCACATTCCTCCTATGAGCTCTGACAAAGAACTGTTAGTCAAACCAAATCAATACCTGTGGTCTGAGTCTCCAAAAACAGAACTGTAGGAAATTCAGGACTGTAGGAACACAAGCTAACACTGGGTTTAGGGTTAGGTTATAGCCATACTCTTTTACATCATTAAACTAATGATGTACTTAACTGTAATGGCTGCCATCACAGTCTAGTTCTTCCAGGTACAATACACACTCCTGTGAAGTGACACTCTTGTGAGGCTTAAACACACACACACACACACACACACACACACACACACACACACACACACACACACACACACACACACACACACACAGAGGTCTATCCCAGGACATTTGGGGACGTTAAGGATTATAAAGTATCAGAGAAAGTAATTCCTCTCTTTCACCCTGCAGACTGACAGATGGTTTCTCATGAGAATGTGCTTTACTGGAATACCAAGGTGTGACTGTGGAGGCCTAGTGTAACAGACTATTGACAAGTGTTACCTACTCATGGTAGCTACAGTAGTATGATGTCCAACAATCTTAGATGTAGGCCTAGCTGTTTCCCACCCCTGAACACAGACAAACAAACATTATGAGAGACAGTACCTCACAATAGCACAAATTCCCATTTGTGAAACAACAAACAATCTACACTCAGTTTGTTGCCTTACCTGCTCTCTATGGACTAATCCTGTTTTCAAATCTAGGGTTTGGCAGTTGGAACAGTATTGCAATGTTTTTTTTAGGACACCAGACAGTTAGACATCCAGCTTTACCAGTCTCCCTCTAGTAACTTTCTCTCTCTCTAGCAGCCCAACAGGACCTGCCTGCCCAGACAAATCTACCAATAGGGAAACACAAGGCTGCAGCCTGGTAATACAGCTCCAGCCTGGTCCCAGATCAGTTTGTGCTGTCTTGCCAATTACCAAAGATGTTAGCAATACAGCACAAACTGATCTGGGACCAGGCTAATCCAGCTCAGCCTAGTCCTGAACAGAAGCGTCTGCTCTAAGTAGGCTAGCTAGCTCCCCCTCTTTCCTCATAGCCCGGAACCCAAACATAACAAGGTGTCATATGAAACACAATACAGACAGAGGTCAAAGTTTAAACCCCTGGTACAAAGACTGGAGCCCTTAAACAGATTTATTCGTTTCAGCACTACTGAAATGTAGCCGCGAGGCCGCTAGCTTGCTGAAAGGCTGTTTGCTGCAGCTCTCTCTTTCATGGTCTTGAGGGCCGCTGTCAATGAAAGGGGCACCATGGGCTATTCTAGAAGCTGTTCGACTGCCACTCCTACTCACGCAGGATAGAAACCTTGCACGGAACACACAACACACACAACAATGTATTGTTATGCTAATGCTACATGCTAAGCACACGTGACGGACAGGCCCTGCGAGGACCACAGAGCTTGACTAGCTGTTAGCAGTGTCTTATAAGCCATCAAAGCAGAAGGATTAAGTGTGGACTTAGAGGGTCATGTGATGTGTGTGTGGAAGGCTAAAGACAGGACTCCATCTCTGTGTTGCTCTCTCGTGAGAAACGAGACCTGCTCGGACCTCAGAGCGTGAGAAAACCACTCCATAACCCTCCACCTTCGTCCTTCCCCCTCATTGATAAACAAAGCCATGGACTGTTCTCTCTCTGTTGAGGAGAGGAGCCTATTCAGTCCTCAATGGAAGAGAGGAGAGGAGAGGAGAGGAGAGGAGAGGAGAGGAGAGGAGAGGAGAGGAGAGGAGAGGAGAGGAGAGGAGAGGAGAGGAGAGGAGAGGAGAGGAGAGGAGAGGAGCCTCTTCAGTCCTCAATCGAGCAAAGGAAGGATGTAGCTCAGCTGGTAGAGCACGGCGCTTGTAACGCCAAGGTAGTGGGTTCGATCCCCGGGACCACCCATACACAAAAAAAAAAAAATGTATGCACGCATGACTGTAAGTCGCTTTGGATAAAAGCGTCTGCTAAATGGCATATTATATTATTATATTATATGGATGGGTTCACTGAGGATGTTTTTCCTCTCCAGGTCTTAGAGCCAATCATCAACCATTATAGACACTAGCGGTGTCCACCAGGTCTGGATCCAGTCACAGCACACATGGCATGCATACAACTGAAGTTTTTCCACTATCCCCTTAGCTACTGATCATGGCTGATGTTAGAGCACATGGACTTATTTAGTTGACATACTTCCAAACACATATAAACACCCACGTACACATGCATACGCACACACACATACACACACGTACACACACATACACACACATACGCACACACATTTACACACGTGCATACATATGTTCATGAGCCATGTGTTGGTCCGGCGCGTCGTGTTACCACCCACTAAAACTTTACACTGTGTTTATACTACAGACGTTACACACTGAACAACATGTAGCTCTCTCAAATGTGGAAACACTGCTGCTTTTATGTACAGTTAACACTTTGTTTTACAGGCAAGAGGAGCTCCACACAGACTAACTCCAACTAATTACAGCGAGGGAATGCTGAACCTTGTTCTGACAGAATCTTTTCTTAACTTTTCCAGAAAGAACAGTCACTTTCCAAACATACAAGGGAACAGAGAGAGAAGCAGCCACTCCCAAGTGATCTTGTTATGACCAAATGAAGCAAAGAAGGTCAAAGTTGTGCAGAACCTGAAGTTCAATGCTAATGCAGCATCGTACATGCCACAAACACACTGCGAGGGGCACAAGGGGCACCTCTTGGGTACAGGAGTAGAGAAAACGAACATCTCACTCACAACTGTTCTAGAGAACACAGAGAATGTTGCCTCTCTCTCTCGACCTCGACCTCGCTCATCCCTCGCTCTCTACTCCTTGAAAGGTCCCGGCCCTCTGAATCTCCACGGTAACCCATTCTAATGGGTGAAATAATCATGCATCCGCTCCTTCATTTGCATCACAAATGCTTAGTCTCCCAACCTCCTAAAGACACGAGCGCTTATGCAAAAAAGTAAAAAAATACATGCCCCCCCCATCGCCCCCCCACACACCCATCCTTCCCTTGCCATCCAGTCTCCAGGCACCCACTTAACACTGGACTGTGTCTCCCTAGGGGAATATTTGATTAGGAAGACATTCTATTCAGTGGGGAGGTTAGGGACGTGTCCTGGGTTTGATAAGGACAGGGTCATGTTCATTAGGGCACCAAACGGAAGAGAACAGACCAATAAGAAACATTAATTTTCCTTAGCAATATTTGTAGCTACGGTGTGCCCTAATAAATACAACCTAGGTCTTCAAGTCTTTATCCATGTACAAGCCTCCTTCATAAGGACATGTAAAGGCCTCTCCACTTTGGGTCCAGAGAGGCAGGATGAGGAAGAAGAGGAAGTAGTGCTAGTAGACTCATTGAGACAGCTTGTTCAATGTAGCAGAAGGACGTGCATGGAGATAGAACCAGGTAGAATGCTAATGCTGTTCTGTGTTTAACGTTGTGTCTGTGTGGTCTTACATGGAAAGCACTGATGACTGGGAAGGAATGCTCTCGGGCTGGTTGTTCATTAGCCCTGTAGTGTTAGATGGAGAGGTCCCAAAACGGCATGACAACTTACAAACACACTGACACACATGCACACATGCACCCCCTAACACACGCACACACTATTTTACCATGTACTCTGGAAGGCAGTGTTAGAAGTCAGTGGAGCACAGCTCCTTACAACGGCATATAGCACCATGTCTTCCCAAGACAATGAGAAATGAGTTACATTCCTCTCTTTCACTGGACTGAAAGGACATGAGGCGTCTGAAAGAGGCATGTCAGTCCTAAAATAGGTGTTTGTGCATTGTACAGGGTGGGGACACCGCTGAACTGTGTCAAACAGACTCTTTCATTCTTACTCTCTTTGTCTTTCTCTGACGCACGCACACACACACACACACACACACACACACAAAGCCACATGTCCGTAGCAGGGGAGGCCAGAGAAACTTAATGACCAGTCAGAGAAACAGAGAAACCACTGGACCAGACAAAGAAAAGAGGAGTCACTCATTACAACCGTCGTTCTGCTTCCCTCTCTCTGTCCGCCTCGGCCTCTATCTCTACCTCTGTATCCCTGCCTCTGCCTCTTCCAGACCTCCAGTCCTCCTTGGTAAAGAATACTTTCCAGAGGAATTTTCTTTGGCTTCCTCCTCAGCCCTTGGCATGGCCACCGAGCCTTCTGACTGGAACATCAAGGATGTGGAGAACCTGGAATGTTTTCCTGCCTGTCTCACTACCTCTCTACCACTCTCTATTTCACCTCAGAGCAGAGAGATGGAAGGGGGAGCCCGAGTGAGGAGTGGGGAGGGTACACAGAGGTAGAGATAGAGGCCAGTCCCATGTAGCTCAGTTGGTAGAGCATGGCGTTTGCAACGCCAGGGTTGTGGGTTCGTTTCCCACGGGGGACCAGTATGAAAAAAAAAAAATTATGCACTCACTAACTGTAAGTCGCTCTGGATAAGAGCGTCTGCTAAATTACTAAAATGTACAAAATGTACACCCTGTTCCCACCCACCGCATAAACACGCACGCACACACACCCTTTCCACTTCCTCTACTAATCTTCAACCTTTGACCAACATACTACAGTTTCAAAAGTTCCCTTCCACCTAAAAAAGGTATCTTGTGCTGTAGTAAAAGGCTCAGTGTTAGCCAGTGTCGGCTGGGAACTGAGGGAGAAGGAGCCAGTCTCAAACGCCACCAAGCGTTTCCATGGTGAGAAAATAATCAACACCCTGGCTCAGCTGAAGTACCAGGTTCACCGTACTCGCTTCTCTCTTCAGACTAAACTGGTTCCACTTAACTCACTGCTTTCTACCATACATAACCCCAAATAATCAAACCCCATCAAAGGGAATTGGGGCAATCAAACAACCACCATCTGTCCTGCATGCCCTGTTTCAGACCGCTGAGGTACATCACCGGTTGGGAGGTGTATTGTGACCTGGGGCTGTGTTTGAAGCAGCGTAAGGAGAGCTAGTTTATACAAGTCTGATATCTCATTATCTGCACAGGAGATATGGGCGTAGACACGGTGGGCCTGTGTGGTCCCACTGGGGAACCAGGCCCACCCAATCAGATTCAGCGTTAAAATGTAAAGAAAAAAAATGCTCAGTGTTCCGAACGGGACATTATTTGTCTTTTTACCTAAACATGCAAACAAATAATTCATAGCAAACAGTGCACTGGGTTATTCCGATTTGATGAAATATAACAGAACAGATTAACTGGAATGACATTCACTCTAACAAGATATTCTTTATGTTTTTTTTTGCCCACCCAAATTTCTGCAGGCCCACCCACCAACACATTTCTGCCACAGACAGGATATGTTTTAAATGGGCTAGCTAGATTACAATAATGCCTGTTGGATGGCTAGGTGCAGCTTCCATCTATCTGCCTCCCTAGCTAGAATCTGTGAGAACAAGACCATGGGAAGAGGCAGCCCACTGGGCAGAAACTAGTTGAACCAACGTTGTTTCCACATCATTTCCATGTAGAAGCGAGAGATTTATTGTCAGTCAGGAGTTAACTGTAGAAAATAACTCCACACTGTGGTACTTCCTGGACAGGCTCCATTAACATACAATCATACAGCCATACACAGGCCTGAAATAGCAGGGAGGCAAAATAAAACAAAGGGTAGTGAGGGCAGCCCAGTGACTGTAGGGTTAGTGTGGTCACAGTCTACCCTAACCTCTGACCCCTGGGGATGCTTTAATTGAAGCTGGAGAGGCTTGGGGAGGCCTGGTAGAGAGCAGGTCTGCTATTAGTGGTTCGGTAGAGGGTAGAGGGAGGAAGCAGAGGAGACCAGACCATTGCTACTGTTATGTAGGCTCACACTGACCTGTGGGAACCAGTTAGTCTGTGTACAAACACATACACACACACACACACAAACATACACACAGACGCAGAGCACATATGCATGAAGATACACACACAAACACACGCTATCCGACAGACATAGCCAAGGATGGGTGTCTCCCAACGTTCCTCTATTTAATCCATTAGTTTAACACAAGGGGTGTCTAGCAGGTCATATATCTTAGCTAACAACCAAGTCACTTAAATGCAAGGAATTCTCCAGTCAGCAGCCTTTCTGTAACAACTCAGGCGTGAGGGCTACTATGTAAGTATGTAGGTAAGTATGTGACTATGTGTGGCCAGGTACATGTTTTGGGTAGGGTAGGGCCTTGGCTCTGTCTGTATGTGTCTCCTATTCCTGCAGTGCTTGTGCCATTCTCAACATGTCCTGCAGTGTTACTGTCATTCCCCTGCTAGAGCCATGACAGAGGTGAGGTCACACTGTGGGAGATGAACCCCACACAGGACAGCAGTCATCCATACAACAAGCTGTCTACTGGGCCTCCACTTCTTAACCCAGACCCTTCTGAGTTACCAGACAACACAATACGAGGCCATCTGACCTGACACTGCATTACAGAACACTACAGCCCTCCCTACGGACACAACGTTGACAGACATTGTGTGTGTGTGTGTGCCTCATGCAGTGATGTCACTGGTCTACTTTGAGCCTTGTCACCTTTGACCCCCGCCCTCAGAACCTGACATCTGACCCCTAACCCTGACCAACTACATAGAGAGAAATGTATGTAAATTGTAAAATATTTTGTCTGTAATGTATTTTTCGTTATGTGTCGGACCCCAGTAAGACTAGCTGTCGCCATTGGCTTCGTCTAATGGGGATCCTAATAAATCAAATCAAGACAGACAGGCAATGGAAAGATGAGTACATTCAGATGTTGGGAAGCAGAATGGCCCAATTTCCATGCGTAGTGGGTTCATGAGCACATGCTATCCAACCTGAAAGCCCATAGGTGGAGAGGGAGGGTATCTGCATTATTAGACACCCCAGGTAACTTACTCCACAGCTGGGCCTGGGACAGACCCTACCCTTCACCCCCGGTGCCTCCCTCCCTGTTGACAGCTCAACAGTGCTGGGCTGACCGGTAGTGGACCCCAGTAACCGGTGGGGTGATGTCATACTTGGCCGTCCCTGACCTTGCCAGCTCCATGAGGCCGCTGTGCGCGCCAGTGACCACTGGACCACACCATCACATGGGAGGTGTGTGTGTGTGTGTGTGTGTACAGTCGTGGTCAAAAGTTTTGAGAATGACACAAGTATTGGTCTTCACAAAGTTCGCTGCTTCAGTGTTATGAGATATTTTTGTCAGATGTTACTATGGTATACTGAAGTATAATTACAAGCATTCCATAAGTGTCAAAGGCTTTTATTGACAATTACATTAAGTTTATGCAAAGAGTCAATATTTGCAGTGTTGACCCTTCTTTTTCAAGACCTCTGCAATCCGTCCTGGCATGCTGTCAATTAACTTCTGGGCCACATCCTGACTGATGGCAGCCCATTCTTGCATAATCAATGCTTGGAGTTGCAGAATTTGTGGGGTTTTGTTTATCCACCTGCCTCTTGAGGATTGACCACAAGTTCTCAATGGGATTAAGGTCTGGGGAGTTTCCTGGCCATGGTCCCAAAATGTCGATGTTTTGTTCCCCGAGCCACTTAGTTATCAACCCCACACATGAATGGTCTCAGGATGCTTTACTGTTGGCATAACACAGGACTGATGGTAGCGCTCACCTTGTCTTCTCCGGACAAGGTGTTTTCCGGAAGCCCCAAACAATCGGAAAGGGGATTCATCAGAGAAAATGACTTTACCCCAGTCCTCAGCAGTCCAATCCCTGTACCTTTTGCAGAATATCAGTATGTCCCTGATGTTTTTCCTGGAGAGAAGTGGCTTCTTTGCAGCCCTTCTTGACACCAGGCCATCCTCCAAAAGTCTTCGCCTCACTGTGCGTGCAGATGTACTCACACCTGCCTGCTGCCATTCCTGAGCAAGCTCTGCACTGGCGGTGCCCCGATCCCGCAGCTGAATCAACTTTAGGAGAAGGTCCTGGCGCTTGCTGGACTTTCTTGGGCACCCTGATGCCTTCTTCACAACAATTGAACCTCTCTCCTTGAAGTTCTTGATGATCCGATAAATGGTTGATTTAGGTGCAATCTTACTAGCAGCAATATCCTTGCCTGTGAAGGCCTTTTTGTGCAAAGCAATGATGACGGCACGTGTTTCCTTGCAGGTAACCATGGTTAACAGAGGAAGAACAATGATTTCAAGCACCACCCTCCTTTTAAAGCTTCCAGTCTGTTATTCTAACAGATTTTACCAAACAAGAACAATGCTGCTTTCCACTTTGCTTCTTAATATAAATCATTCCATTTCTATGATTCCAACTATTCACCCAAGAGTTTTGATCTATATCGCAAGTCAAATCGTAATCGCAATATTTGGTTAAAAAAACGCAATTCAATTTTTTTGCCCATATGGTGCAGCCCTAGTGTGTGTGTGTGTGTGTGTGTGTGTGTGTGTGTGTGTGTGTGTGTGTGTGTGTGTGTGTGTGTGTGTGTGTGTGGACCACCACGCCAGCAGAAAGGGGATGAGCCAGCATTTTGCCAAAGTCCATTATGTTAACTCTTACTGGAACTCAAATGTAAATGTTTAATTTAGCTTTGGTATTTTTTCTTGGTATCTACTTTAGTATTAGTATTCTTCGGTTCTCTATTTCACCTATGCTATTCTGTACAGCTATTCTAAAGGAATTTAATACGACATAATGAAGATGGACATTCTAAGCAGATGAAACCAGAATGTTGTAAAACATGAGTATAAAGACAGATAGATATACATTGAGAAAGTGACTTGGATTTGAACCTGGAGCTCTTGACCTTAAATGGCAGTAATGATATGGGCAGAGCAACACACAGCATGCATGTACACAGCTTTACCACCACCCAAATTCTGTTAACATGAACTTCACAACCCTACATTTAGCAGACACTCTTATCAAGAGCCACTTACAGTAGCGGGTCCATGTTTTTTTTGTACTGGTCCCCCATGGGAATCGAACCGACAACGCTGGCGTAGCAAGCACCATGCTCTACCAACTGAGCCACACCATCACACACACACACACACACACACACACACACACACACACACACACACACACACACACACACACACACACACACACACACACACACACACACACACACACACACACACACACACACACACACACACACACACACACACACACACACACACACACACACACACACACACACACGTTATGTTCTACTATCCTCGTGGGGACCTAAAATTAACCCTAACCCTATTTTCCCTCACCCCTAACCCCAACCCTGACCATAACCCTAACCTTAACCCGTAATCCTAACCAAAACCCTAAATCCTAACCCTAAACCTAACCCCTTACCCTAACCCTAATTGTAACCCTAACCCTAAACCTAACCCCTAAGCTTAAAATAGCCTTTGTCCTCATGGGGACAAAGGCCAGAAATGTCTCCCCCCACCCACCCCCAATACACCACCCCCTTGACCCTCTTGTATGAGAGGAATGTGAGGGATTTGCCTCCGGACTGCGATTTAATGATCACAGTGTGTAAGTAAGTGTACACAGAGATCCTCATAAGATTTAATGACAGTAGATGACAGAACCCAAAAGCCTGGCTGACTTAGTGAAGTACTCTGAGCTACGCAGCCACACACAAAGCTCATGTCTCCCTGGACTGCTTTAAACCATCACACTATGACAACACTGATCAACTGGAACTAACAAGATACTACATAACTTCAGCAGCTTCCTCTGTTCTCAGAAGAACAGGGTTCACTAAATCCCCAACTAAACCTGCTTTCCACAACTCTAAACCTTCCCTCCATTTTCCTGAGTTGAGTGAAGCCAGCTGTTCTGTGAAAGTGTTCTCACCTGAGCCATAGTAGCGCTGCTGTGACATCCTCTGACAGCCAGCGAGACACAGGGAAACGTGAGGCTAGGTGGCTACTAGCAAGGTCGCTAGGCTAGCTCTGGAATTCCAACACACCCAAGCAGAGCATTAATTCCAGCAGACAGACAGACAGTCCCTCTCACGGCACGGAGGCAGCTCAAACTCACACAAACAGACAGCAGCACTACCGCTACAGCCTGTGTCGTCTCTGGAGGCAGCGAGCCCAACCCCAGAGAAACACAAGAGAGAAAAAATAGAGGGAGGGAGGGAGTGAGTGAGGGTTGGTGGTGGAGGCTAGGTTGGCCAGCAATTAAGTCTCTGAGAAAAGCAGTTTGTAGGATAGAAGAGGACCAGCTGGTTGTGTGGGTGATACTATGTGGGTCAGTGTGTGTGTGTGTGTGTGTTTGTGTGTCACTTCCCTTTCTCACACTGGAAGCAGGTCCAGGTGAGAGACTGTTAGCGCCTGTAAGATATAGCAGCAGGTGGGTGACTCTCCAGAGACTACTTTCCTCTTGAAGACTAAAAGGGAAAGTGCAAACTCAGCCTGTCTACTAGGAAGCATGTGGAAATATCTGTCCTCATGAACCTTAACATAAAGGACGGAATAGTAGTATAGTACATTACCATGACACATTTACACAGTTTCCCGACAAAAGACATTCAAAGACCAAGACCTGCACCTGTTTCACCAATCAGGGCCATTGAATGTAAGGGCACCTCCAGTAAACTCGCTCTCTATTTGTCAAATCAGTGTCCATTCAAGGTTAGTTGGCTCTGTAGAATAAGGGACTTGATGTGGCTGGCTGACACAGAGGGTCAGTTCTGTGCCCCTGTAAACGGCTTAGACTGTAGCAGCTAACCAAATGCATAGAGCTCAAACTTGATCCGATTCCCTTGAGAAAAACAGTGGGGGTACTGCTGACTGCTGGCACTGGCAGGAATGGCCTAGCTTGGACAATGTGTCTGGGATGGACACTGATTGAAGCCCCACTATAAACCCCCCAGCAGAGTCCAGAGAGAGAAAGGAGAGAGAGAGAGAGAGAGGGGGGGGGGTGGGGGGGGCATACCAGTCTGGAAAAGTAAAGTGTCATTCTACTGGGTAGAAAGGGAAGCTCTTGGCAGCAGACAGTGAAGACTGGCCCAGTTGGTCAGCCTTCAGATGGCTGTGGTCTTTCAGTTTCCCCCCTCTATTAATCCTGATGCCAACTCAAACCCAGTGAATACAGCCATGTGAACAACAACTACTGTTCAAGCAAAGATGTGTGGCAAACATTAGCGAAGTAAACAAGTCACCTTCTTCAATTCTGAAGGCAGTCTAGCTAGAAAGTTTTGAAAGCAACATAGGAGTTGCCTGGCTAAGGTTAGGACTGTAAATAGATTCTAAGAATTAACAGCCATTGAAAGCCAGTGTTTGATCTGGTTTTAAAAGCTAGGCTAATTGGCTCAGAGAAAAGAGACCTCAGTGAGAAATATTTATACAGAACCAAAGCACCCAGAGCCTAACAGCCTACTGATGAATCGCAAACATCATTGTGTACAATGAGTGACCATTGGTGCTCTGAGAAGTTTTATTATAGCTGTGGTGTGGTTTCAGAAAGCATCTGAGAGCATTATGGTGGAATTTATTTAACCCCTAGTTGTCTCCCCAGCAGCAGCTCCCTCACTGGGCCATGACAGTGTAAATTACACAGGCTCCACGTTCCACCCAGAACGGTCCTTTGAAAGCATTGCCCGGGCTTTGGTTTGCGTTGGCACGGTAAATCCATGTCCCCAGAAGACTGGTAGCAAGCGGAGCGGTTGCTGACAGATCTCAGAGTTTTAGGTTCAGCTCTGGGTCATGGTTACTGGAGCCGACTTCACCCCCTCGTTCAGCTCAGCGCGCACACACACGCACACACTTTGATTGTACTGCTCTGCTCAGCAAAGGCGCCTCAGCAACAAAGAGAAAGGGCAATAGGATTTTCCTTTTCAGAGAGCTTATAAAAGCCAATTTCACTGACTTCTCTCCACTTTGTACCTTGTATTATGAAACAAGAGTTTAATTTTTTAGATTTCCACAAGGGCTAAGCCCCTGTGAACATTACTGGGAGCTCATTATACAAACCCCTTGCTTCAGTATTTATTAAGGGGTAAAATACTGTAAACGCCTCAGCGTGAAAATCTCAGACCGGCATAATACTGTAAGCAGATGGTTCTAACTATGCTGTGGCTATTTGAAGCCACGTGAGTCTTTGAAGTCAGCATTTAGAAGGCATTAGCCAAAGATCCAGCAAACATTAGACAGGTAGAGAGAAAACACAAGTACTTCCAGTGTATCCGAACAGCTGAACAATCATTACGAAGCTGGCTGTTATGAAAGGTTCTGGTGTCTGCTGACAATATGTGAAATCAAATCCCTTCAATTCAATGTTCTCTCAGACGGGTGATTGTTGTTTTTGTAAAGAGAGAGAACAGAGAGCAGTTAGAAACAAACGTCTGAAGAAACCTGTTCCTTCCTGGGTTGAGGTGAAAAGGTGCGTGAAAAAGCCATATGTGTGTGTGTGTTCGCCATGATTCCTTCCTTCCAGTTCAGTCGATACCATACTTAGTTTAACATAGATATTTAATGACACAAGCTCAAGACAAAAAACAAGCTAGAACTTGAAGTTGTAGATTTCCCATCCAAGATAGCTAGAGTGTAGTTGACTAGAAGTCATCTATAAGTAACCCAGCCCTTCCTTTTAGACGTATTACATTAACTATCCAGACACACCTCTGGTCTCTGTGTGCTGTACTCTGAAGCAAAACATTCACCAGTATCTCAATGTTCCAATACTTACAATACCAGAGCTGTTCATACAGAAGATACAGACCTTAGTAGACACCTTTCCTGCAGTGGAATGATCAATGCGCCCTCTAGTGGCCTCATGGGTGGAATGCAATGTTCCCTCTAAGCTGTGTGCGTGCGCGGGCATGCAGCTCCCCCAGGACTGCCCCGCAGAATAAATATCAGCCCACGCAGAGAAGCACGAGATTGAACTTCACTCAACTTTCTAGAGTTTTCCCCCTTAGTTAACACTATAAATGTTTCCCTTTAATGTTAGAATTGTGATTGAATCAAAGTAATATTAGCCACTTTCAATGCAACACACCGAAACAAAACAAACTATGCAAGACTTAATATACGAAACTAACTATACAAGAGATTTTGTAGTAGGCAGAACGCATCGGAGTAGGATTCTGTTGCAATGACACGCACGACTCAGCCCGTACTCTACACAGACCTGTGCTGCATACCCAATCAGAGCTGCAGTAAGCCTATATGCAAATAGACCATTGCCATATATGGATCTTTGCCATTCACTTTGAACTGGACTGTGTTTACAGCATGAGTGGTCGTGAGTAGATGCACTTGTTTTGAGATCAAAGCGAGAGCTGCATGAAGCCACGTGTGCACATTTGTTCATATCCTTTGCTAGTTAGTGAGTTATTAGCCCAGTTATAGATCATTTGTAGTCAGCAATGGGGGAGTGATTGCTTCCTACAATAGCACAAAATGTGTACATTTCTAGACATCTTTGAAAAGCGAGTCAGTTGAAGAGCTTTTTTTTGTCTTAAAGGGGCAGTGTTGTATTTTGAGACAGGCTTGAATAAGCTAAGTAGCCAATAGGCAGAGGGTAGCATAATTTGTCTGATACTCTGTAATAATAATGCATTTTATTTTGTAAAGTTGTTTTTTGCATCAAACAACACAACAACATTTTCAGTCACCTCCTAGTTTGAAGGACAAGTGGATAAACAGGTTAACGCATGTTGTTGTTTTTAAGTCTCATGGAATGTAGGCCTACATTGAATACCACACATTGGCTGCTACTGTAGGCTGAATGATAGAACAGCTATTTCCATGTTAGAAGGTTATGGGATGCATTTTCTCCATTGTTTTTGATGGTAGGCCACTCTGGTAGGCCTACATTATGATCAAATAGCCACAGTAGCTTACTTGACCACTCTTAAAACTGTAACTCAATGTTCACAGTAAACGCATGCTGGAAGTTGCACAGAATTTTCACAACATTTAAGTTTGCGCTCAGCAGACCTGAAATTTGCTCAGTCACGAATTTAGTTTGAGGGAACATTGGTGGTATGGTATTCATATTTTTCATAATTTCATAATTAATAAACTTTTCTTTTTTTAAAGCCGAATATCTGGTGTTTCTATGTCAAACCGTTTTGCTATTTTTCAGTCTTCTGTGATGTATATAAAGTGTAATATTGGGATAAAAACTCAAAATAGAATACATTTCAACTCTACATCTGACATGGTGCAGGTGTCTTCTTTTTTTAAGACCATAACCATGTGTGTGAGGTGTATACTTTTGCTTCAAAGTAGATTTGTTTAAGACTACCAAGAAATACTCTGTGTGACCCTGATTTAGCCCACTGCCGTAAAAGGTTAATCAAAAAGTGTTTAAATTGAGCGCATCCCAAATGACACCCTATTCTCTGTATAGTGCACTACTTTTCACCAGAACCCTATGGGCCCTGTGAAAAGTAGTGCAATATATAGGGAATAGGGTACCTTTTGAAACGCATACATTATGTGGGGGAACAGGAAGATGTCCATTGAAATGGATGTTAATGTCTATAAAATGGTATTCCTTACCTGTTTCACCTGTTGAGTAGCAGGAGTGCATCGTAGTCTCTATGAAGAGGAGAAGAGAACAAAACATTAGAGGTTGTGCACTGCCCAGTGATCCTTAGGTTTAGTCATCTGTCTACAACAGCAACATGAAAATCAAGTCTTTGAGTATGAAATTGATACACTGACAGGCCAAGTACCAGGCCAGGTACTTATGGTGTCAAAAAACGATTTAAAATACAGCAGGCTAGGTCTGTTCTTTCAGTTAGCATCCCTGACCTTTCAGAAGTGCTAGAAGCAGAAGTGGGTAGCCTCATAAAATGTACTTTATGAGGAAACCCACAAACTGCACATAAACCTCATTATCTCACTTCAGAAGACAAGCTAAACTAACTGTAGCATATGTTGCGTTTACTGCCACTTTGATGCTGAGGGAAGTAAAATAGGCCTGAGGTATCCTTCCTCACACAATGTGTATGTCCCAAATGGCTCCATATTCACTTTATAGTGCACTACTTTTGACCAGGCTCCATACGGCTCTGGTCAAAAGTAGTGCACTATGTAGGGAATAGGGTGCCATACAATGAAGCAGCTGAGTAGGGCTACACACAGTGAATCATAAAATGACAGACAGAGCCCAACAAAAAGATCTTTCAGTCTGCTTAATAAAGATTAACTTAATATACATCCGGAGTGTATAGGCATTAATTTAATTCTGATGTGATGTTTTGCATTTTCATGATGCTGCAGTGAGAACTGGTTATTTCCCTGCTGGGCTTTCCCATGATGCACCAGAGAGGCAGACTTCTACTGCAGCTGCTACTGCACATCAAACCTGCATTGAACTTCTGTGGTAGGGGGCCGGCGTGCATGTGTGTGTGTAGCAGGGTTTCCATTAGCCGGCAATTGCCGGCTTTTGGTCAATAAAAAAAATGAAAAGCCGATAAATAAAACTGTTGCCGGCCAAAATGACCGGGAGAAGAAAAATCCAAATTGCAAAATAATGCTTTTTATTAATTGATGGAAATACCAGTCGATGTAAATACATTTCACCGTCAAGCTTATCGGTCTATAGGTTCATTTGCATAATTTAGTGGAATTAAATTGGCCTGTGTGTATTTTCGTTGCATCTTATTTATCCATCACCCATGCACAGCATACAGAGCCTATTTTGAGCGGGATTTCTCCTGCTGCTCCTCAGCTGGTTACTGCTGGAGTAAAACCTGTGCTTTTATAAGCCCATTCATTACGTAACAATTCTAAATGAAATCGCATGTTCAAAACAGTTTTGGTGCATGATTAAAAAGAGCTACTATTTTTCATTCTCAACTGGTAATTGAAGCGCGCCTCCCACTCACCATTCAAGTGCAGACAACAGGCTATCAGTGCGTTACCCAACACTTTACAATGTGAGCTGTAGGCAGTATGCATTTTGAAAACATACTTAATTGTTTGAATCCTGAATGTTTTATTTCACATTATGAGGCATGTCTTACCTTGATTCAAAGTAGCCTATAGGCTAAATCTGACCATGGAAACGTGGAGGCAATTCTTTTTTAAAGACTTCATAGGCAGTGCGTGAGTTTCAAGTTTGGGGAAGCTTACAATTTAACCTACCATTTCTACCATTCTGCGTGCCAGTTACAGTGGTGGAAAAAGTACTCAATCGTCATACTTGAGTAAAGATACCTTGATAGAAAATGACTCAAGTAAAAGTGGAAGTGGGAGATGGCGCCGGAGGAGAAGGCTGACGTTTTATGGGCTCCTAACCAATTGTGCTATAGTGTGTGTTTTTTCGCATTATTTGTAATTTATTTCGTACATAATGTTTCTGCCACCGTCTCTTATGACCGAAAATAGTTTCTGGATATCAGGACAGCGATTACTCACCTCGTGCGTACTGGATGAAGATTATTTATTTAACGAGTCGGACGCGAAGGATTTTCTTCAGACACCTGACAAGGCCCAAATCCCCGTCATTCACATGAGAAAGAGACAGAGATATCGGGGACGTAGGCTGGGGTGCCTTGTAAGGATCCGACGGCAAGTGCGTAATCTGCCTCTACCATCAGTCCTACTAGCCAACATACAATCATTGGATAACAAAATAGACTAACTAAGATCACAGATATCCTACCAACAGGACATTAAAAACTGTAATATTTTATGTTTCACCGAGTCGTACCAGAACGACTACATGGATAACATACAGCTGGCGGGATATACGCTGCATCTGCAAGATAGAACAGCTGCCTCCGGTAAGACAAGGGGTGGCGGTCTGTGCATATTTGTAAACAACAGCTGGTGCACAAAATCTAATATTAAGGAAGTCTCTAGGTTTTCCTCGCCTGAGGTAGAGTATCTCATGATAAGCTGTAGACCACACTATTTACCAAGAGAGTTTTAATCTATATTTTTCGTAGCTGTCTATTTACCACCACAAACCGACGCTGGCACTAAGACCTCACTCAATGTGCTGTATAAGGCCATAAGCAAACAAAAAATGCTCATCCAGAGGCGACGCTCCTAGTGGCAGGGGACTTTAATGCAGGGAAACTTAAATCTGTTTTACCTAATTTCTACCAGCATGTTAAATGTGCAACCAGAGGAAAAAAAACTCTAGACCACCTTTACTCCACACACAGAGACGCGTACAAAGCTCTCTCTAACCCTCCATTTGGCAAATCTGACCATAACTCTATCCTCCTGATTCCTGCTTACAAGCAAAAACTAAAGCAGGAAGCACCAGTGACTTGGTCAATAAAGAAGTGGTCAGATGACGCAGATGCTAAACTACAGGACTGCTTTGCTAGCACAGACTCAAATATGTTCCGGGATTCTTCCGATGGCATTGAGGAGTACACCACATCAGTCACTGCCTTCATCAATAAGTGCATCGATGAAGTCGTCCCCACAGTGACCATACGTACATACCCCAACCAGAAGCCATGGATTACTGGCAACATCCGCACTGAACTAAAGGGTAGAGCTGCCGCTTTCAAGGAGAGGGACTCTAACCCGGACGCTTATAAGAAATCCCGCTATGCCCTCCGACGAACCATCAAACAGGCAAAGCGTCAATACAGGACTAAGATTGAATCGTACTACACCGGCTCCGACGCTCGTCGGATGTGGCAGGGCTTACAAACTATTACAGACTACAAAAGGAAGCACAGCCACGAGCTGCCCAGTGACACGAGCCTACCAGATGAGCTAAACTACTTCTATACTCGCTTCGAGGCAAGCACCACTGAAGCAAGCATGAGAGCATCAGCTGTTTCAGATGACTGTGTGATCACGCTCTCCGTAGCCGATGTGAGTAAGACCTTTAAACAGGTCAACATTCACAAGGCTGCAGGGCCAGACGGATTACCAGGATGTGTACTCCGAGCATGCGCTGACCAACTGGCAAGTGTCTTCACTGACATTTTCAACCTGTCCCTGACTGAGTCTGTAATACCAAAACAAAACAAAAAAACAAAAAAATATATAAGTTTCAAGCAGACCACCATAGTCCCTGAGCCCAAGAACACTAAGGTAACCTGCCTAAATGACTACCGTAGCACTCACATCTAAAGCCATGAAGTGCTTTGAAAGCTGGTCATGGCTCACATCAACACCATTATCCCACAAATCCTAGACCCACTCCAATTTGCATACCATCCCAACAGATCCACAGATGATGCAATCTCTATTGCACTCCACACTGCGCTTTCCCACCTGGACAAAAGGAACACCTACAGCTGAAGTCGGAAGTTTACATACACGTAGGTTGGAGTCATTAAAACTCGGTTTTCAATCACTCCACAAATGTCTTGTTAACAAACTATAGTTTTGCCACGTCGGTTATTTTGTGCATGAGACAAGTACTTTTTCCAACAATTGTTTACAGACAGATTATTTCACTTATAATTCACTGTATCACAATTCCAGTGGGTCAGAAGTTTACATACATTTACATTTTAGTCATTTAGCAGACGCTCTTATCCAGAGCGACTTACATGAGCAATTAGGGTTAAGTGCCTTGCTCAAGGGCACATCGACAGATTTTTCACCTAGTCGGCTCGGGGATTAGAACCAGCGACCTTTCGGTTACTGGCACAACGCTCTTACCCACTAAGCTACCTGCCGCCCCAACATACACTAAGTTGACTGTGCCTTTAAACAGCTTGGAAAATTACAGAAAATGATGTCATGGCTTTAGAAGCTTCTGATAGGCTAATTGACATCATTTGAGTCAATTGGAGGTGTACCTGTGGATGTATTCAAAGGAATACCTTCAAACTCAGTGCCTCTTTGCTTGACATCATGGGAAAATCAAAAGAAATCAGCCAAGACCTCAGAATAAAAATGGTAGACCTCCACAAGTCTGGTTCATCCTTGGGAGCAATTTCCAAATGCCTGAAGGTACCAAGTTCATCTGTACAAACAATAGTACGCAAGTATAAACACCATGGGACCACGCAGCCGTCATACCGCTAAGGAAGGAGACACGTTCTGTCTCCTAGAGATGAACGTACCTTGGTGCGAAAAGTGCAAATCAATCCCAGAACAACAGCAAAGGACCTTGTGAAGATGCTGGAGGAAACAGGTAAAAAAGTATCTATATCCACAGTAAAACGAGTCCTATATCGACATAACATGAAAGGCCGCTCAGCAAGGAAGAAGCCACTGCTCCAAAACCGCCATAAAAAAGCCAGACTATGGTTTGCAACTGCACATTGGGAACAAATATCGTACTTTTGGAGAAATGTCCTCTTGTCTGATGAAACAAAAATAGAACTGTTTTGCCATAATGACCATCGTTATGTCTGGAAGAAAAAGGGGGTTGCTTGCAAGCCGAAGAACACCACCCCAGTGTGAAGCACAGGGGTGGCAGCATCATGCTGTGGGGGTGCTTTGCTGTCGGAGGGACTGGTGCACTTCACAAAATAGATGGGATCATGAGGAAGGACGATTATGTGGATATATTGAAGCAACATCTCAAGACATCAGTCAGGAAGTTAAAGCTTGGTTGAAAATGGGTCTTCCAAATGGACAATGACCCCAAGCATACTTCCAAAGTTGTGGCAAAATGGCTTAAGGACAACAAAGTCAAGGTATTGGAGTGGCCATCACAAAGCCCTGACCTCAATCCTATAAAAAATGTGTGGGCAGAACTGAAAAAGCATATGCGAGCAAGGAGGCCTACAAACCTGACTCAGTTACACCAGCTCTATCAGGAGGAATGGGCCAAAATTCACCCAACTTATTGTGGGAAGCTTGTGGAAGGCTACCCGAAACGTTTGACCCAAGTTAAACTATTTAAAGGCAATGCTACTAAATACTAATTGCGTGTATGTAAACTTCTGACCCACTGGGAATGTGATGAAAGAAATAAAAGGTGAAATAAATCATTCTCTCTACTATTATTCTGACATTTCACATTCTTAAAATAAAGTGGTGATCCTAACTGACCTAAGACAGGGAATTTTTACTAGGATTAAATGTCAGGAATTGTGAAAAACTGAGTTGAAATGTATTTGGCTAAGGTGTATGTAAACTTCCGACTTCAACTGTATGTGAGAATGCTATTCATTGACTACAGCTCAGCGTTCAACACCATAGTGCCCTCAAAGCTCATCACTAAGCTAAGGACTCTGGGACTAAACAAGGGTAGGTAACAACACACTGGGGCCCCTCAGGGTTGATCCTCAACACTGGGGCCCCTCAGGGGTGCGTGCTCAGTCCCCTCCTGTACTCCTTGTTCACCCATGACTGCATGGCCAGGCACGACTCCAACACGATCATTAAGTTTGCAGACGACACAACAGTGGTAGGCCTGATCACCGACAACGATGAGACAGCCTATAGGGAGGAGGTCAGAGACCTGGCCGTGTGGTGCCAGGATAACAACCTCTCCCTCAACGTGATCAAGACAAAGGAGATGATTGTGGACTACAGGAAAAAGAGGACCGAGCACGCCCCCATTCTCATCGACGGAGCTGTAGTGGAGCAGGTTGAGAGCTTTAAGTTCCTTGGTGTCCACATCACCAACAAACTATTATGATCCAAACACACCAAGACAGTCGTGAAGAGGGCATGACAAAGCCTATTCCCCCTCAGGAGACTGAAAAGATTTGGCATGGGTCCACAAATCCTCAAAAAGTTATACAGCTGCACCATCGAGAGCATCCTGACTGGTTGCATCACTGCCTGGTATGGCAACTGCTCGGCCTCCGAGCACAAGGCACTACAGAGGGTAGTGTGTACGGCCCAGTACATCACTGGGGCCAAGCTTCCTGCCATCCAGGACCTCTATACCAGGCGGCGTCAGAGGAAGGCCCTAAAAATTGTCAAAGACTCCAGCCACCCTAGTCATAGACTGTTCTCTCTACTACCGCACGGCAAGGGGTACCGGAGCGCCAAGTCTAGATCCACAAGCCTTCTTAACAGCTTCTACCCCCAAGCCATAAGAAGACTCCTGAACAGCTAATCAAATGGCTACCTGGACTATTTGCATTGTCCCCCCCCCCCACCCCCTCTTTTACACTACTGCTACTCTCTGTTTATTATCTATGCATAGTCACTTTAACTCTACCGACATGTCCATATTACCTCAATTACCTCAACTAACCTGTGCCCCCGCACATTGACTCTGTACCGGTACCCCCTGTATATAGCCTCGCTACTGTTATTTTACTGCTGCTCTATTTTTTACTTAACACTTATTTTTCTTAAAACTGCATTGTTGGTGAAGGGCTTGTAAGTAAGCATTTCACTGTAAGGTCTACTACACCTGTTGTATTCGGCGCATGTGACAAATACATTTGATTTGAAGTCACCCAGTAAAACAATACTTGAGTAAAAGTCTAAAAGTATTTGGTTTTAAGTATACTTTAGTATCAAAAGTAAATGGAATTGCTAAAATGTACTTAAGTATCAAAAGTAAAAATAAAAGTATAAATCATTTTAAATTCCTTATATCAAGCAAGCCTGACGGCACAATTTTATTTTCCTCTTTTATTGACGGATAGCCAGGGGCCCACTCCAACACTTAGACATCTTTTACAAACAAAGTATTTGTGTTTAATGAGTCCGCCAGATCAGAGGCAGTAGGGGTGACCAGGGATGTTCTCTTGATAAGTGTGTGAACTGGACCATTTTCCTGTCAAAATGTAACGAGTACTTTTGGGTGTAATAATAATAATATGCCATTTAGCAGATGCTTTTATCCAAAGCGACTTACAGTCATGCGTGCATGCATTTTTGTGTATGGGTGGTCCCGGGGATCGAACCCACTACCTTGGCGTTACAAGCGCCGTGCTCTACCAGCTGAGCTACAGAGGACCATCAGGGATCAGGGAAAATGTATGGAGTAAGAAGTACATTATTTTCTTTAGGAATGTAGTGAAGTAAAATTAAAAGTTGGCAAAAATATAAATAGTAATGTAAAGTACAGATACCCCAAAAAACTACTTAAGTAGTACTTTAAAGTATTTTTACTTAAGTACTTTACACCACTGGCCAGTTATGATTTTCATATGCACATTTTCGTGGAACAGTTTAATTTCAATTCTCTGTCACATATGGAACCGCTATCAGGTACACTGTTTAGAATGGTGTTTTCCCAGGTGCGCTGTTTAGAATGGTGTTTTCCCACAAATTGCATTTTGGCAAATGTTTGAAAATTACGTTTTATTGGCTGCTTAATTAGTTGCATGTTCTGTTAAAATGCATTACCATAATCTAAATGTGATTTGTCATTCTGAGCACCGTTGGTGGACGCTCTTATGGGTTATGCACCCAATGCATATGTGTCCGGTAAATTTCTCAAATGGCTGATAAATTAAAATCACGTTGTCCATCGCCACAACCATGGTATGTAGGAGGAAGTGCCTGCCTGAAGTACCTCCTTATGACACATATGACTTCCAGAAGGATGACATCAATACCATTGTTGCCACTGAACAAACCCAAATCATCAAAGGTCATTATCAAGTCTTCGTTTCCCGACTGGTTGCTAACTCGTTAAGTCTAAAGGTCAAAGGCCAAACTAATGAAAAACTGACCAGGAAACCAATTCCGTTGAACTATACCTGTAATGACCATTGTTTTATGGGCTACTACATGTTATGTCACATGACTATAAAATATGTACATGTGTGTGTTTTTTTATCTACCTGGCCACCCTGTGTGTGTGTGTGTGTGTGTGTGTCCTTAACTGACAGAGTTTATGAGAACAGCAGACCTGAGACAAGGTCACAACACTCTTGTGACCGCTGACCTCTCCCAGCTTGTTATGTCACAGAGGGCATGTTGTGGCACTCAGATGTGTGACCCGGGACCCACCACCTCTCCTCTCAGACGGGACCTATAGTGGCTCTTTAAAACTTAATCCTACCTTCTACTCAAACCAACACATTCCAGAACCATCTGGACTTGCCGGGTTAACAGCCCTGACTACAGCAGGGGGGAGGGGCTTTAACCTCAGTAGTTTGGGCAAGAAGGTAGGTCATCACCATAGCAAGAAGGTACAAACACTTAATATATGTACATTATAAATATACAGTTAACTGCCAAAATAAAGGAAACACCAACATAAAAGTGTTTTAATAGGGCGTTGGGCCACCACGAGCCGCCAGAACAGCTTCAATGTGCCTTGGCATAGATTTTTAAAGTGTCTGGAACTCTATTGGAGGGATGTGACACCATTCTTCCATAAAAAATTCCATCATTTGGTGTTTTGTTGATAGTAATGGAAAATGCTGTCTCAGGCGCCGCTACAGAATCTCCCATAAGTGTTCAATTGGGTTGAGATCTGGGGACTGAGACACACACACACATCTTTTAAACTCCCTATGCTCCTTTCAGACCCCTCTTTCAAAGTCACTGAGATCTCTTCTTCTAGCCATGGTAGCCATAATAATGGGCGACTGGGCATTTTTATACATGACCCTAAGCATGATGGGATGTTAATTGCTTAATCAACTCAGGAACTAAGCCTGTGTGGAAGCACCTGCTTTCAATATACTTTGTATCCATCATTTCCTCAAGTGTTTCTTTTATTTTGGCAGTGACCTGTATTATTACAGAATTACAATTACCTGTCCTGTATATATACAGTACCAGTCAAAAGTTTGGACACACCTACTCATTCAAGGGTTTTTCTTTATTTGTACTATTTTCTACATTGTAGAATAATAGTGAAGACATCAAAACTATGAAATAACACATATGGAATCATGTAGTAACCCAAAAAAATTTAAACACTAGATTCTTCAAAGTAGCCACCCTTTGCCTTGATGACAGCTTTGCACACTCTTGGCATTCTCTCAACCAGCTTCATGGGGAATGATTTTCCAACAGTCTTGAAGGAGTTCCCACATATGCTGAGCACTTGTTGGCTGCTTTTCCTTCACTCTGCAGTCCAACTCATTCCAAACCATCTCAATTGGGTTGAAGTCGGTTGATTGTGGAGGTCAGGTCATCTGATGCAGAATTCCATCACTAAAATAGCCCTTACACAGCCTGGAAGTGTGTTTTTGGGTCATTGTCCTGTTGAAAAACAAACAATAGTCCCACTAAGTGTAAACCAGATGGGATGGCGTATCGCTGCAGAATGCTGTGGTAGCCATGCTGGTTAACCCTAGAATGAGTAGGTGTGTCCAAACTTTTGACTGGTACTGTACCTTTGATATTGACAGATCATACCAGTGAATTAAGCGATGTGCAGTGCACACCTGCCCGATTACCATATCTCATATCTCATAGCCATAATAACCTTAGGTATTCAGGGAGGAGCCAGTTCAAAGTGAACTAAGGAGTTTGATGTGATAAGAAAAGCTGAATCTGTGCATGAGTTGAGATGAGACTGGCTCTGGGGCTGGGCTTTGTGTGTGTGTGTGTGTGTGTGTGTGTGTGTGTGTGTGTGTGTGTGTGTGTGTGTGTGTGTGTGTGTGTGTGTGTGTGGTGTGGTGTGGTGTGGTGTGGTGTGTTTGGCTGGGCTTGGTGTCCGTGGTTACTCCTTGCACCGTGAGGAATGGTAGCGGGAGCCCTAGGGAGACTTCTGGGACAAGACTTTACTTGCCCTGACATACAGTCAGTGCTATACAGGGGGAATCTGTGGGCGAAGCCACAGTGACGTTAGTTACACCCAAGGGAGAGAAGTGAACAGGCCCCCATCACTTCCTGACACTGACCACCCTTTGATTGTCATGTGTTATTATAACACTAACTGCTGTGTCAACCTGATGTGCAGTGGATCTGTTAGACTCATTTCCATAGCATTCCTCTCTGATACGCGTTAGTAACCATTACAGGGCTGATCACACAGCAAAAGTCAGAAGGTGAAGGCTGCTGACAACGTTTTAATAAACTAGGAGTCACTGTGAGAGTATTTGAGAGGGGTAATGGACCGATGCAAATGTCAAGAACCTGACAAACTAGATCCAGGCCACTCCCTGTCCCTGCAATCTTCAAATGACAGTTTATTATAGGGGAAAACAAGAGGAAATGGATGTTCCAGACCAACATTATGCATGCGTCCCAAATGGCAACGTATTCCCTTTATATTGCATTACTTTTGACCAGGTCCATGGGGCTCTGGCCAGAAGTAGTGCACTTTATAGGGAATAGGGTGTCATTTGGGAAACAACCTATACAGTAAGTACATATCCCTATTGTCATACTGATAACACTGACAAACACACACAGACATCAAAACAGAGCAAAATGGAAAATAGTTAGAAGCATCATACTTTTCCATAACACCCAACCATGATTACATTTATGGAAACATTTGACTTTATTTGGATGAACCTAGCTACTGCATGACTAAAAATACAGCTGTAATCTACTGGGGGTGGGGAGGAGGGGTCCAACACATGGCATCTAATCAACGTGGTGTGTGTTAACTCTGCATCTAATATGGGTTGTGTTTTCTATGTTGTGTTTTCTATGTCTGACTCCCAAATGGCACCCTATTCCATATATAGTACATTACTCTGTGGTTCAAAAGTAGTGCACTAAGTAGGGAAATAGGATGCCACGTCGAATGCACCCTAATATCTTTACCCCTGGGTGAATGGGATTGTGTGCTTGAGAGGGCCTATATGCTGCTGCTAAGCACTGCAACCATGACAACTGGTATCCTGTCTAAAGAGCCAGTTAAGCTGAGGGGGTTGGCAGGCAGGGCAGGACCGAGAACCCAACCACATGAGACACTTTAGTTCACTTCCACAGCTGTCTGCTCTGGCAGCCCCGTAATCCAACTGCACTTCCAGCCAACACAAATAGGATTCTCTCTCTATCCAGTGATGGGGCAAACATGACAGAGACTAGAACATTAGGTATCTCTTAATCAATCAACGACTCAACTATCAATATATCACAACTTTGTCAAAGCAGGATTTTATATAGCTCTCTGTTGCTCCTCCTCTGGTTTTAATTGGTTTCTATTGAAATCTTTTGGCAGCCTGGAATGGTACTTTGAATGACTTTTCACCAACCTTTTAAGATTTAAGAGAGATAACACTGTAATGTGCCATGTATAAACTCTAACCAAACATGTTGACATTTTATACTCTTGCCCTTCACTGTGGTAAGTGTGGGGGTTTCAGTGGGTTGGCTTGGCTTGGTTAAGGGTGAAACGATCCCATGCATTGATCATTGGGAAACGTTCCCATGCATTGATAATTGGGGCCCATGTTAAAATAACAGAATGCAGGAGCCCAGCAAAAACAACCAAAGGGAGTTTCCATAGCGACCCATTTTATGAGTGTGAATGCATGGCACTTTAGAGAAAAGAGTGAGAATTCATGGAAAACACAAGACAACATCACTTGCAGGAGATTCTAACACTCTTGAGCAAGATTTTAGCTTGATATCTGGTTTAGGAATAGGCTTGTTGTTTTTCTTCAGCATTATTGGTATGAATAGTGAATGGAAGTATCCATACACCAGCAGGCTTTTCTCACACGGCAATTGGACCTGTTTGAACAGTACAAACGTAGGCCTCCAGGAAAAATATACAGTGCCACATATTTGAGAACATGAAACAGGATACATTTTGCATAACACTTTGAAGAGGTTTGTATAAGCAAACACTAGGATAATTTCATTCCAGTGGCTCAATATATTTCTGAAGTACAGTATAATATTCAGAGGGTGTGGGCAATAATAACGTGACCATATATGCTATCCTTTCAAAATGATTTGATTTGCATAAACTAAAAGGGCAACAGAGTGCATAGGTCATCAACACTGTATAGTGATTTAGAATGCTTCAGTGAGACCATCTTACCTGGTAGAGTTTCAGCGACGCCCAGCAGAGCATATAGGCTGATAAAGTGAACTTGGCCATCATGTACCGCTCCGGTAGGCACGTGAGATGCATCTGTACTTCTTCTAGACCTCCTCCAGTTCCAACATCGCCTGCTGCCCCGCTACCAGCTGGCGAGTCACCGTGGTTATCCTCAGACGACTTGCAGCGAGCGTTGTCATTATCATCCATTTTCCTCGCCTGTAGTATTCTATTGAGTTTTCAACTGTCTCGGGATAGCCGCAGCCTTCGATTTCCCCGTTCCACGAAGACTCACCTTGCGCCCGCACATGTAGACAAGCTTCTAAACTGTCAACATGATGATTATTGTAGCCAACATACCGATAAAAAGTTGTATTATAATGAACTACGAAAAACTTTCAGCAAATCATGTCATACTTTCCTCCTTGTATGCAAACCTCCAAGCAGTTACAAAACAGCCCTAGGTCGCGAGGCCAAACCGAGACCGTGGCGCACTGTTCAGTAAACAGCGCATTGGGAAACCACGACACCGGTCTGCCGCGTTCACATTCTTGTCGGAACTAGGAAATGTTCAACTTGCTTACTCGTTGTAGAAAAATGATCCCATTCTCGAGTTTCCCACTTGTGAAGTAGGTAATCAGAACCAACCAATAGGAAGCTCCACCCAAATAAGTTACGTTCATTTTAGCACGAAGGTTCCGAGTTTCCAAAAGCACGTGAACGCGGTTTCCAATAGCACGTGAACGCGGCATAATAGCCTACTAGTCAAAGACCTTCAACCGCCTTTACTGGGAGCAGAGCCGACTAGATCTCTGATCGCGAGACGGAGAGGGGCTGTTGTAGAAATCCCAACTTCCAAGGTCGAGCTTTATGTTTTAACTGAACTAATTCTTGAGACATACACATTATCACTAGTGGGGAATTTGCGAAAATAAAGATAGGCTACTTGGGTAAATTAGTTTTGCGCTTTGTTTTGTTTCTGCGTTCAATTGTTATTGGAATCTACATTGAGCGCACGTGTTCTTTCGATCAGAGTGGGAATGCGTAGAGGCGGGAGAGAGGGGTAGATGGATGCCAAGGTACAGTATTTACAGCTTCTTTATAAATAGGAATAAGTTAGGTGACTTATGCAAACTAGCCTATTACTTATATAAGTAAGAACATAACGATAACTCCATCAATGTGTCTTATATCAGGTGCTTTATGGTCTAGCCCAGGGATACTCAACTCTTACCCTACTGGTTTTCTGTTCTACCTGATAATACATTGCACACACCTGGTGTCACAGGTCTAAATCAGTCCCAGACTAGAGGGGAACAATGAAAAAATGCAGTGGCACAGGCTTCGAGGTCCAGAGTTGAGTTTGAGGGGTGTAGCCTATGGATCTATAGATCATAACAAGGTATCAATATAACAGTAACTAATTGTTTTTCCAAGGGGTCTATATACTTCCATAAACCTCAAGACACCAGAGGCTTTAAATGGTCTCCTTTGTAGTTTACTATTCCTCCCAAACCAATTAGTTGTATGAATCAGTCATTTGTCCCCATGTTTTTATCCAAGGGGCCACACAGACAAGCACACACAGTCTCTTCCCATGTCTTTATGGGGCCATCCTCTATAGATCATCACATCTGTGCTTTTGATTCTCACTTCCTGAGAGGAGACTCGTCCAAGCCTTCTGTCAAAAGACCGCATTAATGGCCAATGTCTCAGCAGGACACACTCTCCTCTCTCCCTCTGTATTGTATATATGGATGGGACCCAACACATCCGACATCATGGAGACAGTTTCCCATTGTATCCTGGTCTAAACCCCACTGAGGATCTGTGAGGACAGATGCTGGGCTCTAAACAAGCAATGACTCTATTCCAGATAGAAAGATAGAGGCCAGGGGAAACAGACAGCACATCATTCATTCAGCATGGGGCTCCCCCTGTGGGACGGTTACACAGCAAACACCCCATATCCTATCCTGGCAAAGACCACTGTTCGATCTCACAGAGGCTCGTTGCAAATAGTGAGCGATATGTAAGATGAATTACAGTGTTAGGAACCCCCAGAGTGTGTGTGTAAGCGATCATTTTATAACACATTAATACATCTATTCTTTCCCAGGAACACGTCAGAGGGACTGAGGATTGATGGCTTGCCATCTGTGCTCAAAACATTGATGTAGGCAAACTTTAAAGATAAACATACAGATGAATAACAAAATACAGTATATTAAGAAGTCTCTAGATGTATGAACCGTAAAGCTTCTTACCGCCATCTAGTGGATATGTAGTATAATATAAAGTAGATGTTTTAGTGACTGTAGCAATACTCAAATATCCCTGTTTGCTCAAGTTTAAGCAGGGTAGATAATATTTATACAATTTACTTGTTGGCCATGGCAACTTATCAAGACATCTAACCCCTCAGAGTTCAACGTGATTGAGTGTCCATATGTCCACCATAGTCTAACCACTGACAGGTCTAGGGTCTCTACACCCAGCAGGGAGTGAACTCAATGCACTGTGATCATAATTTCAAATGGTTGTTATTGCTTTAAAGATTTGTGTAGTCTAAGTTACAACACACATCATATTATACTTTTATTTCTACAAAGGATGATCTCACCCTGACACATTTGAAGCAGTTGGGGTTCTATATTTTCAGTATTGTCATGTACAGTTCAGAGCCCCAAATGTTCTCTCATTTCCCTCAGTCTCCACCACAGCTTGACAACTGTGAAAACGTAGGACTCTCACTACCATTACAGCCATGTGTTTTAAATAAATACCAATGCTCAACAAATCTGGGCTGCGTTCATTAGGCACCAAATGGAGGAAAATGGACTGAAACAGCAGGGGGAGAACTTCCAGTGCTTGTCCTCAGCTTTCATTTTCGATTTACAATGCAAAAAGTTTAACAAGATATTATATTATTATGAATCCTTTTAATTAATTGTGAACTACAAAAAAGAAAACTACAGCATGGTAATAAGACTAGTCATCTTCACACTTGGTACAGGAGGTGTGGTCTACCACGAGGATGAACCCCATTGGGCGGTGGGGGGAGTGGGCAGGACACACATCCAGATCATTATCTTATTTAATTTTTTTACAATATAAAACAGCATCGGCTTGATCCATTTAGACCCAACATGGCAACCCGGCTGGATCCATTTAGACCCTACATGGCAACATTGCTCGATCCATTGAATCTCAACCTGTGCATGACCATTTCTCCTGTTAATCATCCTCTTCTTCACAGGAACATTCAGGCAGGGAGCTGAGCTGCCACTCCAGTTCTTTATTTTATTTATACATCACAGCAGAGGGATGGAGAGGGGAGAACGAGGGGTGGGTGATTCGTCAGTGTTTACTCTTCTTTGATTTCTTGTGGGACCGGTGTGGGGACCGTGATTTTGAACGTGATTTCTTGGCAGATTTCTTGGGTGTTCTGGAGCGTGTCCTCCGGGAACGTTTGGGCGTGCGGGGTAACGAGGGAGACCTGGGGGAGAGAACAAACAGACTGTCCAGTCAGAGGGCCACCAGGAGAACCAAGCTGCAATGGTCTTGGGGAAGTTACTGGAAGTTAGCCCACCTCAAAGACTATGTCAATCAAATACAAATACAATTAACAGTTTATTTTCCTCTCCAATGTCAAGAGAAGATCAACACTATTCTCAAAACAGTAGAGCCAGAAAGACCAGGATAAGTACAATAAAGATAAACGTGGTACTTTTAGAAGAATGTTTTAAAGACATTAGATTATTTAGTACCTTTTGGAGGACTTCTTGGTGATGGTGGTTCGAGGGGAGTCTTTGTGGGAGGAGCGGGATCGTGATGACACTACGTCCTTGGAGTAGAGGCGCTCGGAGCGTTCTGACCTCTCCGAGCGGGGGGATGGGGAGCGCACCCGTCTACTGCTGCTCCGTGGGGGGCTGCAGGGCGAGCCACTGTGGCGCCGTTTCCTAGCAACCACAGGAGACATGCCACGCCTGTCAGAGACGACGACATCGGCGGATGAAAGATTCTTTAGTCAGCACTGATCATACACCGACTTGGTATAAGTTAGTTTTTATTAGGTGAATCCCATTGATATATGAATCTATTTTTCAAGGAACCCTAAACTGCCCCTGTATTTCAAGGGTGCATTTGAATGAACTTTAACCCTGATCATGAGTTGGGTCCTTTGTTTAAGTCATTTCCTAGGATCTATTCTGATTATAATAGGAACCCATTACACAGCTCTACCACATAGTTTCCCCCTGCTATCCAACCACATACAGCCACTAATGTCATCATGTCTCTAATGAATGCATCACAATGTACGAGGGACTAACCTGTCTTTCCTGGTCGGAGTAGACTCCTCCTTCTCCTTCTTGATGTCTTTAGAGCGAGCTTCGCTTTTCTCCTTGTCCTTTTTCTCCCTCTCTTTCTCTCCTTCCACTTTCTCCTTTTCTTTTTCCTGCAAAACAAAGAGACAAGGTGTCAACTTTATATTATTGAATGTAAACCAACATTATCCAAATTCACTTCCTTTTTAATTATTTCGCTAGAATAGTCCACGCATTAACAACTGCCACTGTTTTCCAGGGAGTCCAGGGATATCAAATACCTTGATATAAACTGAAGTTCGTAGCTTAGAAACATTTTCAAGAGGATACTTCAGATAGAGGTAAACAGCAATGACAGTACTTCATCAGATAACAGATGGCATGGTGCCACATACCGTCTGTAATAGCTGGATATAAAAGGTCAATAGCAATGACCTTAATGAATCTAATAGAGGGTCCCCATAACATTGGGAAACAATAGAACAGGAACCAAGAGGATGAGGTTAGTAAGTACGTAATACCTTCTGTAACAGTTTGTCTCTGTAGTGTTCCACATGCTCTTGTAGAGTCTGGCCAGGCTTCTTGGGCCTTTTCCCAGACTCCAACTCATCCTGGAACTTCATCACTTTGACCTGGAAGAAAATAACAAACAATATAATAAAACAAATATGTTAACATTTAGATATAAATACAACAGGGTCAACTTTCAGGGTGTGGCCATTGAACAAGTGAAGGAAACCAAACTTCTTTGAATCAATTTAGCCCAAAGAAATTAAAAATACAAATATACAAACAACTCAGAGCTGTGGTTGTTTATTTTCAGCTATCTAAATAACCTGTTGTGTACTCTGTGATTCCAGTAAAATGCTGACTAGTTTACCTCTATCTCCCGGAGCTTGGTGCGTCTGTCTTCATTCATCTCAGAGTGCTTGGTCTTGGAGTCTAAGTCGTCTCTGATGGGGTTGGGGTAACTCTGAGGCTCTTCTGACCGGGAACTCTTGGTATCCTCATCATCACTGTCACCCTCGTCCTTCTTCTCCTCTGGCTGCTCAAAGATCTCCCATTTAGAGGTGGTCACGGCTGAGGAGGAGACAGATAGAGAAGTAGGACAGAATCATAGCTTGGTAGAAACTAGCCATAGAAACATGATTAGGACACTTTGAAGTGGAATCATAGCTTGGTAGAAAGTTGCCATAGAAACATGATTAGGACACTTTGAAGTGGAATCATAGCTTGGTAGAAAGTTGCCATAGAAACATGATTAGGACACTTTGAAGTGGAATCATAGCTTGGTAGAAAGTAGCCTGTAGTTGTGGACTCACTCACCCTGTGCTTCTAGCTCAGACTCGTCCACTGCTTCCCATTTTGAAGGTGCTACTTTAAAGGATGCTGCTTTGGCCGCAGCATGATCCACTAAAAGACAAGGAGAACAAGGTTAGAAAAATGGCCTCCAGTCCCGAGGTCAGGGTTAGTTCATAGACTGCTGACAAGGTAAGGAAACAAATATGTAATTGTGTTCTTTGGGGAAAGAAGTATCCCTTAATAATCCCTATGTGGATGTGGTAGTATAGAGGTCATAAGGCCACTCACAGGGCACTCCGTCTATGTCCTCCTCCAGGGCCTTGATGGGCACTCCATCCAGATCATCCATCCCCAGCGGGGCTCCGTCAAGGGGGGCTCCGCCTAGGGGGGCTCCGTCCACCATGGTCCCTCCATCCAGCCCTATAGGGACCCCATCCACGTCCTCCAGAGAGGCCCCGTCCATATCCTCCCCGATGGGGGCCCCGTCAATGTCCTCCGCTGGCTCAGGCTGGGCCAGTAGACCAGGGTGTTCAACTGATGGTTTCTGTTGGAAGGAGAAGTGGAGTGGTTTACGAATATATTTACAAAATAAGCTTCTAACAGTTATTAGCGCAGTAGTGCTGCGTGGGCAACGTTACACTTTGTCAACATGATCAAATCATAACATTCTCACACCTTCAGACAACATTTTCAATCCACCACACATTTTCAAATGATGAAAACATTCTCCAACCATCACACACCATTTACAAACCATCACACAATTTCAACTCGTCTAACAACAAGGTTAGAAAGCATTAGGTAGCAGCATCAGGAGAAAGAACAGAAAAGAAGAGTATGCTAGCTGACCTCTACTGTGATGGGAGTGGGAGTCTCCTTATCAGCTGCCAGGTTGACTAGACCCAGGAAGATGTTCTGCAGCTTGATGAGGAAGGGATCTGGGTACACTGCCCAGTCCTCCCACGCACGGAAACACGACATCACTCGTTGCTGTTGGCCAAGAGGATATACAACATTATATAGGTGAAACGGTAATAACCTGTCCAGAAGCAATTCCTAGCACCTAAACCCTAGGCACAAAGCATCTCAGAGTAGGCGTGCTGATTTAGAATCAGTTTTTCCTTTTAGACCATAATGACTACGATTGTATGGACAGATCCTAGATCAGGACTGAGATGCTTTGTGGATAGGGGCCCTGAAAGAATTGTGCAGTTCTTAAAGATAGGTGTAGGTAACATGATTCAAATTTTGATCTGAAAATATATACAATGGAACATACCTTAAAGTTCTCAGACTGGAGGTGACCCTGTATCGTCTTGTACGTTGCATTGAGGTCAGAGAAGACCTGGCAGAGCTTGGTCTCAAAGCTGTGTCAGGGACAAGTTTAACATTAACTTACGCAGGAAAACATCTTTAATAATGCCAATAATGTATACTGCAAAGTTACGCAATCCATAAACAAGCAGGGTCCTCATCACCCAGTCAGTCAGTCACAAGCAACCATCACAACCCCTGAACCCAAACTCAACTACTTACTATTTTCTGTAGTAAGATGCGTTGGCTACTTTAGCAGATGAGTTGTACAGCACATCAGAGACAAGATATAACCGTGCAATCTGAAAAACAAGGAAGGAATTATTATAAGACATTTAGACAAACTGGCCAGTCCTCCCTAACAGAACGGAATAATTATAACACTCATTTATTTTACACGTGCCACTCAAACCTCTTTCCAAACCAAATAACAAGGCAAAACTGTAGCTACAAAAGCAACAAACTCGAGGGACGGCAAAACATAAGTAGCAGTTTTTGTTAAGGTTGTGACTGAGTAAATAAATGTTCTTGTCCATTTACATGGAAATTCATTTTGTGAGGTCAGCATACAAAACACACAAAATCTACACTATATACATGCAATACAAAATCGAAGAAGAAAGTTCCCGATATAACATAGTATGGCACTTGTTTTCATTTAGTTTACCTTCTTGGGGAGTGGTGTCTTCAGGATGGAGAGGGACTCTGTGACGCACTCTACGATCTCCTCAGCAGCCTCGGCATGCATCAGACAGAACAGCATGGCTTCGGCTATGTCCCCCTTCCTAGGAGTCAGAGCCCTCAACATCTCCTCCAGCTGATCACGCTCTCTGGAGGGAGGGATAAGAAAGAAGAGGAGTTCAGCATAGATAATGTTAAAAGTAAAAGTTAGTAGCCTTGTCCGAGCCAGACTGGCCCAACAGGAGCCCATCTGTTTCTGTAGCGTGAGGCAGCTCTATGTACAAATACAACCCTCTGGACAGGATGCTAGTCTATCGCAGGGTCTTGAGCGTTTGGGTGACAGTACCATAAGATAATACCGGTATGGTAATGAAATTATAAACAGGTAACCTACTCTTCTTTTAAGCAGCCTTTCTTCCCAGGCTCCTCCTCTTCCTCCTCAGGCCCCTCCCCCTCCTCAAAGTTGCCGTGCAGGTAGGGGTTGAGGGGAGGAGGGCGCCACATCGAGCCGTTCTTGAACATGCAGAATTCTTCCGTCCGCCATTTTGTTGGTGCTTCTCCCTGTGGGGACAGGTTTGGACATCATTCACATTAGATTAGACAACTTTCTTATTCTCTAACACGGACAGTGTTATGTGTTCAGGCTATCAAATAGTAGCATGTCAACAGCCCCCCCTTCTTCCTCCTTTCTAAAAGTGACAATATTAAAGAGGACAGACATGTTTGACCTATACTGCGTTCAACCTAACCAGTCATGAGAGAGGACAGATAACAGAGGTGGTAAAGAAGAAGGAAAAAAAGGGAGGATGCAATTGGTCTAAGAATATGATGCAGCAGAAGATGCCTGACAATGACTGGTCCATACTGACCTGTAGGATGGAGTAGAGTTTCCAGCGGTAGTACACGTGTGCTGGGCTCTGGTTCTCAAACAGAAACCTGACCAACAGAGGCAACATAATGACAGTCAACCTGTTGTACTACAATACATTACATTACCAACTGAAAAAGTGATCACACAAACACGTGCACCGACAGACAGACACGTACCTGTACATGGGGTTGCTGAGCTCTCGATTCATGATCATGGCTTCGAACATGGGGCCCTCACGCACCACAAACTCGATCATTCGGTGGATGAGAGAGAGCAAATTCCTAGAAGAAAAACACAGTTAAAACAAACGGATTCAGAGCAGGTGACCCTTCTTCACCCCAAGGCAAAGCATGTCTGTCTGCTGCCCTGACCTAGTACAGCCTCTGGGCCTACATACAGTGTAAGTAACACATGAAGGTGTAAGACATGGAACTATGCATGTACTAGACTTAATTAAACTTGAACTATTTCTTACATTGTGTTTGATTAGCTTAACTAATCGAATGTGTTAAAATGTTTAATTTGTACGAATGATGGAAGAAACATATTCCTAAATGTTTCAGACCTTATAATTTCAGAAATGCTAAGAGCACCTAACAGCAATTTTAAGAGCCATTAGCTGCCTAAAACTAACATTAGTTAGTACTTCCACTAGTTATAAAATTGTGCATGGATCTTTCTAAGTCAAGATAATAGGCAACGCTAACTACCATCTCCCCACAGTAAAGACTATAAGGAAGGGAGGACAGTGAAGCTGGATAAGATAAATAATGTTTGAGAGAGGTTTGAGTGACTCTGTATTGAGTGACCCATCAGCCCATACAGAGCCTGTCAAAGCCAGCCTAACAACTCTTCTTGACTGACTCGCATGAAGAACCAAAGCAGTATAGGATTGTTGGCCTAAACAGGCTAAATAACAAAAGGCCCTCTACTGGTCATATGATCTTACTACATAATGATGTATGAATAAATACAAAATGTGCAAATGAGGTGAATTAGGCCTAAGATCCTTAGGACATTTTAAGAGCGACCTAATAATGGAGCATGTTGGACAAATTAGCCTAAAGTGGCCAACAAAACAACAAAGGATGTCTTTCATTTATTTGTAGACAACGCAAATCACATTTACCATATAGTATTGGAGCCGATCGTACCAATGCATGGTGGGTAAAATGCTGTATACTTTCCCAATCCATCCCATGATGCTTTCAGGTCCCTCGCTGCCGCAGACAGTTCAACTTGTGCTGCTCACCAAGGCCAATGTCAAAGGTCACTGAGACTAATGGGAGGTTTGGATTGGAGAGCTGGGGCCAGGTGTTGCTGAGCCCGTGACTGGGTGACAGAGGCCAAGGGGGCGTGTCGGTGGGAGTGAGCAATAGTCAGAGGGCAAGACCTGTCACTCAGTCTAAACAACCTAACCACAGCCAGCATGGTATGTATGGCATGTGACTGTATTATGTAGCTAGCATCATAACATGGATATAATTAGCCTACATGTGACTACTGACAAGTGGTGATATGGTGGTAAAAATTCCTTTGATGACCTCTATACCGTCAGACAAGTAATGGCATGGTGGTCCATGGACTGTATTGCTGTTTGGCGGGAGTGTTGGATGAATGTGTGAAAGGAAGAACATATGGACACTGTGTGGTGGCAGAAAGCTGGGCTGTGGGAGTGAGTATCTTGTAGTCTACTAACATGAACCTGATGGGGTTATAAGCCTAAGTCTGCTAGTCTCAACCATTGCTCACCCATACTGAACGACCCCCCGTAGCATGCAGTGATTCAATTGATCAAACTTGAAATTTGGGTTTATTTATTATGGGATGTTTTTCTACGTTTTACACCAATTTAAAAAAGAAAAACATGTACCTTTCTGTTGGGATAACCACTTTGACTATGGCTTGCGACAGAGTCTGTATATGAAGTCACATCAGATAATAAACATAGAATATGTGAGTATTGTTAAAAGGCAACAGGTGAAAAATATTAAATGCATTAAAAACTGCATCATATGAAAAACTACTTTCCTCTACTGCTGTCAGTTTTACTAAAGGTCAAATGTATACAGTTCTTAAATTCCCACACAACTTACCATTGATTCTTTATTTCTTTATATACACTAAACACACCTCTCAAAATGATAAATCTAGCCTAGTTTGGTCAATAAAATGTAGAAATTTTTTAAAGGAATAAACCCATGACTAGCAGAAGATATTAGCAAAATCTTCACTACATGACCAATAGCCTAACTAGGACTATGCCTAACAAATACACATTAAAAGACTGGTACAACTGACAGGCCTAATACAGCAACATCCCAAACATGACATGGTGAGTTACCTTGTCGAATTCCTCCTTGTTCTTGGGCGGAGGGAGCAGGGCGGCATTGGGGTTCTTCAGCCTCTCGCAGGGCTGTGCGTTGAAGGGCAGGCCGGAGGGGGGCGGGGGGAGGGTGTGCTCCACCATAGATGGGGGGATGTAGATGGGGTGAGGTGGGATGGGCACGCCTTTACCCCAGCCCAGCTTCATCTCAAAGTTCATGATCATCTTCGCTGGAAACAGTGAAGAAACACTCTTTAAAAAACGTACTACCAATTATACTGTATCAGTTGCTATTTTGAATACACTAAGAATGCCAATACGTCATGTTGATGTTGCAAATAAAATAAAACATTGACGTCCTGTTTGGCCGCCTATAACCATTATAACCAGTTTGTGTTGCTAAATACATTGCTGATGAATAAGCAGTCCCTTTCATTACATATACATGTGATACCTGCTGGTGAACTCTACAAGTCCCATGTCCCACAGACAGAGCAAAAGGAAAGACCAGGCAGCAGAACAGCTAGACAAAAAACACTCAAATCTTTTGACATTAAAACGTTATTTGATGCAATGTGAGTAAAGTTGCATTGTGCTGGGTCAGTGGTGTGATGATAACTAAGGCTCTAATACCGTTGAGGTTCTTCAGAGCTCTCTCCGCATCCCTCCGGTTCATGAAGGCCACAAAGCCACAGTTCCTCTCCCTGGCCCTCTCCTCGTCTGTCCGCGGCCACATGATCTTCACGCTGGCCAGAGGACCATAGCGCCCAAACTCCTGACACAGCATCTCCTCGTTCATCTACACAGCAACAACAGAGGCCGAGGGAGAGGGGCATGTGGACTTGTTGTTATTGGTGTCATTTTACATTGTAATGCAATATATTAGTAGGATTTCAGTTACTAATATAGGCAATTAGGCATGTAACATATTGCATAAATAAGCATATAAAACATTAATGAGCCATTTATGAACCATAAAAAGGTTTACCTGTGGGTTGATGTTTCCGAGATATAAGTTAGTTGTAGAGGGGTCTCCGACGTCATGGGAACCAGGTGCAGCGTCATCCAGAACTGCAGAGAGAGCAGAGTGGAGAAGCCTTTTATAGAATATATAATCTTAGTGAGATGTTAGATATTAAAAGCAAGCCACTGTATAAATTTATCAAATTACCACTGGACGGACGGTTTCTTCTTGAAGAACCATCCACTAAAAAAAGCAGAAAAGCAGTATATAAATGTTGTTTCCAGGCAAAGGAAATGGAGTGGGTAGAGGTTTGAAGCAGTCAGTATGAGAGCTGTAGGAAGGAGGCATGTCCAAGAGCCAACGGGTCTTCATGTATTTTAGATAGTCTTAACGGTTTCCTGGCCTGAAATCTTAACTGATATGCTCTGTTTGACCATTGAAACAGAGCAAATGAGTTTGGATTCCAGGCTAGCCTTGCCCTGTCAGTAGTTATAGAGCAGACCTGGGTTCCTACAGACAGTGGCAAGTCAGATTCAAGGACTTTCAAGGACTTTTTCAATATTATTTATTTTGAAGGACCATCAATTTGTAATAGTTCTTATGCCATTGTTTCTAGTTGCCACCAGATGGCAGTATATCATCACAACCTCATGAAAAAAAAAAAAAAAAAGTAGTATTCATCAGTACCTTACAAGTTCTACTCAATAATACGTTGTTTCGCTACTTATTTACTACATAAATGAGTCGTAAGTCAGTAACGATGATTTTGTAATTTGAGTAGTGATGAGCAAAGTTGAGACATGCCTACTGGTGAACACACATTTCCTATTCGCATTACTATGCAACTCCAGCTTAATTACTGTTTTTATTGGGCATTTGGGAATAGACTACTTAATAGCTACGAAAAAGCATCTTGCTTCTGACTGGCAGCTTTAGTGTCGACGGTCGGGAGAAGGGCGGGTGAGCTGTGTGAGGAAAACGGCACGTGAACTGCAACCAGAACGGCAGGAGCACGGCTGCCGCTTGATAAAGCAGAATATTGCAGGCGCCCGTGAATGAGGCGATTGGCAAAAAAGCTCTGGAGGTTGTTGTAGAAGAAAAGTGACAATGTAGAACTGGCGCCAGCGCAGGATGCAGCGTTGTGTCTTTCCCCCTTCATGGGTCTCTTCAGGGCTGATTCACCCATGCTCGCAATGTCAAAGTCGCATTTTTTGCACCTTACACAGTATGGGTTGGTTGGGTCCAGCGATGTAGTGGTGAAAAAAAGTGAGTAAACTATACTGACCAATAATATAAAACGTAACATGTAAACTGTTGGTCCCATGTTTCATGAGCTGAAATAAAAGATCCCAAAATGTGTCCATTCGCACTTAATCAGTCAGTTCTGTACCTGCCTGGCTGAGTGGGAGTGTGGGTAGAATGAGCGAGCTCGCCTGGCAACCACAGCGCGAAACACGTGAGGAAATAAAACTTGGTAGTCTGCCTGGAAATTAATTTGCAAGACCAATACATTTTTCATAAACATATTTGATCATGTTCCCTACTCATTTTAATTCAAGTACCAACTTCAGAAAATGTCTGATTTTCAAGGTATACCAGTACTTGAATTTCAGAGTGCCAAATTCAAGTACTTTAAGCGCCTTAAGCACCTTGTGCGAACCCTGGCAGACACTTACATGAGGAGCGTTTTCCCTCCATCCCGGAGAGAGGTTCGAATCGACTGACTCTGCCTTTCATCTTGTGTCTTTCATCCCTCTCTTCCTGTATTCTGGGAGAGACAGAGAATATTAGATTATGCAATCCAGTGCAATGCTAAGTACATCAGCCTGGTCTCAGACTAGACGTAACATAGTACATGTAAATCCGGGACACTCAAATGAGTATGATATGTTACGTTTGGTATGGTTACATAAGACAGAAGGCTGCTTAAGGCAAAAGTGGATGGGTGGGCGTATAACGAGAATGTCTAGCAACCCAAAGGTTGTGTGTTCGAATACCATCACCGGCAACTTTAGCAACTTTGCAACTACTTAGCATGTTAGCTAACCCTTCCCCTAACCTTAACCCTAACACAACAAATGTTAGCATTAGCCACGTTGCCACCTAACTAACATTAGCCACAACAAATTGGAATTGGTAACATATCATACGTTTTGCAATTCGTAACATATCATACAATTTGTAATTTGTAAGATATCATACTATTCTGAGTGTCTCGGATTTTCTATTTACTATGTTACGTCTACCCCTGAGTCCAGGTTGAGTACATGGAGCAAAAGGTGAGGGATGTGAAATTTCTTACTGTTTAAGTTCTTCCTTGAAGAGCTCTAGGTTACTCTTCTTCTTTTCCTTTTCATTTGCTTTCTTAAGTGTCTGAAAGGAAGATAAACAACAAAACAAGTATTAATTTTTGTAGAGGCCGGTAAAAGGACTAGCTATTTGGTTAGTTTAACAACAGTAAAATAAATGTTGATTACGATGATACATACATGTCTTTTATCTAATGTTAAAAACTGTGGAGGGGTTTCCAAAGGCAGGAAGTTGCTTTTCGGTGCTGCTGCTGTTTCGAAGCGTGACTTGGGTTTATACAGCTTTCCCTTCTTGTCATCAGAAGCAGCCTCCTCTGTAGGAAGAAACATACAGTACATCAACACAAGTTAGTGTAGTTTCTTACTAGAATATACAATACAATAGATTACAACTGTATTTATACACAGAGACAACGGACGGAAATTGGTCATTTGACTGCCCAACCCTACTACACAACATATCTAAACATTTAATATTTAGCTAAACATATCCCAGATAATATTGTGCAGTTTATGAAGGTTGACATGGTTCTATTTACCTTTCGTTGCATTAGCAATGCCCCCCCGGACGAAGGCCTTGACCTTGCCCTCCCCTCCCTCGAACGCGGCCAGGAACTCTTCATAGATCTCTGCAGCTGCCCGCTCATCCTCCTGCCAAGGACCAGACCAAGACCATCATCATCTCTCATAGGCCATGACACAACATCAGGGTCATGTTTATTAGACAACAAAAAAATTTAAATAGGAATAAAAAACTAATTTTATTTTCCTTTGCAAAACATTTTGTTACTGCGTGCCCTAATGAGCACGACGTTCATATCAAAGGCAAGGTGCATTTGCCACTGTAGTGTAACTTGAAATATGCTTATATTTAGTCTTACCTTCTTTTTGATATCCTCTTGTTCCTTCTTGCTTAGGGTCCTCTTACTCACGGCCATTTTGCCAATACTGAAGGACTTCAACTTGCTCTCCAGCAGCGCCTACAAATGTAAACAAAACAAAACTTAAATACACTCATGTCACAGTAGCTAGTTAGTTACAATATAAAAAAAATTAAAAAAAAGATAACTTGTGTATTTCCCTTGAGGTTGCTAGCGCGATCTCATTCATAAATGCATTAGTTTTACTAGCACACTTGACCACCTGACCCGTCAGGCAAAGCTTTAAAGCAGCCAAGTTAGCTAGCTAATGTAATTGGGCTATATTCATTAGTCGAATTCCGTTGCAAAACTCCAAAGCGAAAATGTTTTGCAACGAAAACGACCGTTTCTATTGGACAAATACAGGTAGGTCCCGCCCGTTTCGTATGCTTTGTTTGCTTCCGTTTGGTTCTTGAGTAAACGGTTTCCATTTCAAAACGTTTTGCAACATACCAACGGTTTTGCAAAGGAATTTCACTAATTAATACACACTGGAGTAGCGGCGACAGCTTGTTGCAATAGTGAGTTAGCTAGCCTATAGCGAACTATTGCTAATTAATGATGTGTTGTTGAATTGGATATGAGTTTGCCAGTAGCTGTTCGCAGTGAGATAGTTGGCTACCTAGCTAGCAGTCAGTAAGCCTACGGTGGGTCCGACTGTTTTTCACCACTACTTCACAAGGCGGCAAAGCCAAAGGACTCGTGCAGGGTGGAGTTTGCTAACCGTAGCTTGCTAGTAGCGACTATTTATACTCCACGTTGCGACAACCAAAATCACACATCAACTCAAACATACTAGTTAGTTATGTAAACAATTGCCATCGCAGTTACCAGTATCTAGCTGCTAGATTAGCTAACTATGCAAACACATTGCGAAATCAGTGCAATGTTTGGAACAGGAAAAATACCGGTGATTCGGGCCTTTAGCTAGCGTTAGCTACGTGGTCTGTTCGTAGTTTGTCCTTATAAATGGGAACATATATGGCAACAGCTGTACAACGTTCATAACCACAACGTTTATAACTACAACAAACAGTTCTTATAGCATTTAATAGCCAATGCATCAAGTAAATATCGATTTAATAAATTCACCTTTGCGCTGTCTTTCTGCGAACCACCAGGCGTTCTGTCCGCCATTTTGGTTGTGCTAACTCTAATCGATTACCGATTGTTGGATACGTTTTTTTCACCTACTTCAAAATAGTCGAATACAGAAATATGGATGCCTATCGATACGTTTTATTTACAAAGAAAACATAAACCCATTATGCTTCAATGGTGTCCGTGTAATAATAAATGTATGGATAAAAATAACTACAACAACCTACTGTAAATCCCATTCGTAATTTTTTTTTTGTACTATTGATGACCTGTAGATGTATGGCTTTTAATCGGATTTTTCAAGCCAATATTACATATTCAGAATTAGACAACCTGAAAACATTTATTTGAAAAGCGATGCTTAATTTGGTCCACTAGATGGTGCCATTTATAGCCTACTCTCTGTGTGATCTGTCTCATTACGTGTGTTTCAATATTTTTATTAGTCGTATACTGGATACGTATGGTATACATCGTCCAACGAAATGTTTACCTGCAGGTTCCTTCTCGACAATGCAATACCAATAAGAACTATTAAAGGATAAGAATACGAACATAAAGTAAATGGCTCAGTATAATAAGATAAACATTTTAGAAAAGCAAACAAAGTAATAATTAACGCAAAAAGATCCATAAAAAAGGAAAGTTTAAGCAGGAACCGGCAAGACGAGTGCCGTCCATAGCGGCGCCATCTGTGTGTGTGTGTGTGTGTGTGTCTCTGTCTCTCTGTCTGTCTGTCTGTCTGTCTGTCTGTCTGTCAGTCAGTCACTAGGTGTAAGTAGGCTAATAGATAGCACATAGCACATATTAGTGCATAAGGGCACATTCTGGAATCTGTACTGTAAATATTGTAATATATATGAATGTACTGTAATAGTCTATTTTTGTCGTTTAGGCCTATTTTGCATTTATTTATTCATTAGGCTATTCACTTGTTTTTAAAATGTATTTTATTCTGAAGAGCACATACAAACAGCCTATGTGCAAAGTGCATACAGTTTGTACATATGACCATATATTCCTTATGATCACCTGAACTCTGTGCCTTGAATAAATCTTTCACAAAGGATATTCACATTATTTTACCCAAGGTAGGTTTTGCCAGGTGTGGTAATAGACTAAAGCAAGAGTCCCCCACTCCCCCCATACTCCCTCCACCCCAATATTTATAATGCGTCTTTGATCCCAGGTTTTGGAAAAAGGCAGCTGCCTGTCGACTGCTCCCTCCTACCACGCAGAACAAACGCTATATTCATCTCCGTGCTACAGCTTGCAGCCTGCGAAACTCCCTCCAGGAACTTCTGGGTACTTTTCCCCACCGCTCGAGCGACTGAATACAATGTCCTTCATGCCACGGGTCGAAAACAGGCGAAGTGGTGCCTGGTCAGTTCACCCGACAATGTTGAGAATATGCAGTATTTTTTGCGCATGGAGTGTACTGTTTTTGACAGAAGTCTGCGCGCAGTCACAACGGAGGTACCTCTTCACTTTTATTTAACAATCGATTATTTTTGGCTCTGCGTTAGGCTATTTGTTAGAATAAACACGTGTGTACAATAGCCTACAAAGCCTTATCATGAGGTGCCAAGGATCCGTTAGCCTACGGCACAATGAATGAAGGAACTGCATCAATGATGTTCAATTGTTCATAATAACTGAGGAGTTGTTATTTTGGTGGAATCTGCAGTCTGCGCTGTAAGCATGAGGACGCACATTGGCGCATTGCCGAGACAACCCAAGAATGAACACCAACCATTAACGCCAAGGCTTCTGCTCCTTTCCAGATTCCATGATAGCACAGGTTACATATTTGTGTTAGAATGAGAAGTGTCTAAAATATTTTTTCTCGATGTTTCCAGACCAACGTTTACATGCGGAGGGAATATAACGGGGGATTCTGGGGTCATTGGTAGCCCGGGGTATCCAGGGGTGTACCCCCCAAATACCAAATGTGTTTGGAGAATCACGGTGAGTCAAACATACTTGTAGCCTACTGTAAATACATGATCCATGTTTAACAGTTAACAACACCCATATCAGAGAACTGAAATGACGCAATGTTTCTGTAATAAACTGCAATGAGATACTAATTCACCAACCCTAACTGTGTAGGCCTAATTGGTAGTCTGGTATTTGACTACTGGCCACACAGCACCCCTCAGGCACTTTGAGCTGCCTGCTTGGCATTTTTATTAACACACAACATGGTCACATGGCTGCAACGAATTAAAGGTAAGTCAAGGAAATAATCACCAACAGTGAAGTCCTGTATGTTTGTTACTTGTTAATAATATATGTATCATTGCTAGATTTAGACTTGGAATGCTTTGACTTGTACTGTTAATTGAAGATGGTGATGTTGATTTGAAAAGAGGGGAATGAGTTTCATATAGTTTCATTCATTTATTTCATTCCATATCAGAGGAAGATTTGTTTCCTCTTACATGAGTTGTCACATATGCCCCTTATGTGATTGTATAGATTGAACTGTATATTGTATATGATTGAATGTTGTCCCCAGGTCCCTGAGGGTAAAGTGGTGGTCCTGTCCTTCCGCTTCATTGACCTGGAGAGTGACAACCTGTGTCGCTATGACTACGTGGATGTTTACAGTGGCCATGTGAGTGGCCAGAGGCTGGGCCGCTTCTGTGGGACATTCAGGCCAGGTGCCCTGGTCTCCACCGGCAACAAGATGCTCATTCAGATGGTGTCTGATGCCAACACGGCCGGGAGTGGCTTCCTGGCAGTGTACTCTTCTGGCCAGCCGCATGAGAGAGGTAAGCAGAAGAAGAATAGAAGAAGAATGTAGCAGTTTTTAAGGGTTACGTGCCTTGCTCAATGGCACAGTGGCAGGCGATGGCATCTATGATCTAGGATTCTACTAGATTTTTTCTGTTGAACTTGAGAGTCAAACCGGTTACCCGCCGGTTGCAGGCCTGCCTCTCTAACCTCTAGGCTACCTGCCGGGCCACGAACCACTGTGTGGGTTGAAGAGGGGTTGTGTCATCTCTAAGTTGTTGTACCCCTGGATGTAGTTATGTAGGGAAAATTTCAGTCATCATTATCCAGCCTCTACCCAAGCATGTTCAACAGAGCATTAGGGACTGAGCCCTAGCCATGACTCTGCTCTGACTCCACATTGTAAAGACATCAGAAATGTGTGTGCGTGTTTAGGGCCAAGGGTCACACTTTAACGAGCTAATTAACAAGCCTCTTAATCGCTAGCTGCCCCAGCAAGGTCATTGCATCGTGTCACTGTAATAATACTAATACCCAGATGAAGAGATCTGAGAGGGCAATTATTTACATCTGAGACTAAAAGGCAGTTCTAGCTAAATAAATGACTCCCAACGGATAGCAGGTCAAGGAAACGTTTGACTTCTGCTTGGTAAGATAAAGTACCACTGCTCTTTCAGTTCAGACCTCTTGCGCAGTTAAGACGAGACCTGTTGACTTAAAGCTTGCTCGAGGAGGTGAATCTCTACACATTTCACAGCATGACGAGGAATTCTTCACGGCTCGTTTTCTGGATGGAGCGCTCTAGGGCCAGACAGGTCAGCGTTAAGCCGTCCCTTCCTCTTCTGACCCGGTGACGTTACTTTTCCCCGAATGAGTTAGTGGAATTTTTTTGGTCTGGTGCCTCCCTATATACAGTGAGGGGAAAAAAGTATTTGATCCCCTGCTGATTTTGTACGTTTGCCCACTGACAAAGACATGATCAGTCTGTAATTTTAATGGTAGGTTTATTTGAACAGTGAGAGACAGAATAACAACAAAAAAATCCAGAAAAACGCATGTCAAAAATGTTATAAATTGATTTGCATTTTAATGAGGGAAATAAGTATTTGACCCCTCTGCAAAACATGACTTAGTACTTGGTGGCAAAACCCTTGTTGGCAATCACAGAGGTCAGACGTTTCTTGTAGTTGGCCACCAGGTTTGCACACATCTCAGGAGGGATTTTGTCCCACTCCTCTTTGTAGAACTTCTCCAAGTCATTAAGGTTTCGAGGCTGACGTTTGGCAACTCAAACCTTCAGCTCCCTCCACAGATATTCTATGGGATTAAGGTCTGGAGACTGGCTAGGCCACTCCAGGACCTTAATGTGCTTCTTCTTGAGCCACTCCTTTGTTGCCTTGGCTGTGTGTTTTGGGTCATTGTCATGCTGGAATACCCATCCACAACCCATTTTCAATGCCCTGGCTGAGGGAAGGAGGTTCTCACCCAAGATTTGACGGTACATGGCCCCGTCCATCGTCCCTTTGATGCGGTGAAGTTGTCCTGTCCCCTTAGCAGAAAAACACCCCCAAAGCATAATGTTTCCACCTCCATGTTTGTCGGTGGGGATGGTGTTCTTGGGGTCATAGGCAGCATTCCTCCTCCTCCAAACACGGCGATTTGAGTTGATGCCAAAGAGCTCGATTTTGGTCTCATCTGACCACAACACTTTCACCCAGTTCTCCTCTGAATCATTCAGATGTTCATTGGCAAACTTCAGACTATGCTTTCTTGAGCAGGGGGACCTTGCGGGCGCTGCAGGATTTCAGTCCTTCACGGCGTAGTGTGTTACCAATTGTTTTCTTGGTGACTATGGTCCCAGCTGCCTTGAGATCATTGACAAGATCCTCCCGTGTAGTTCTGGGCTGATTCCTCACCGTTCTCATGATCATTGCAACTCCACGAGGTGAGATCTTGCATGGAGCCCCAGGCCGAGGGAGATTGACAGTTATTTTGTGTTTCTTCCATTTGCGAATAATCGCACCAACTGTTGTCACCTTCTCACCAAGCTGCTTGGCGATGGTCTTGTAGCCCATTCCAGCCTTGTGTAGGTCTACAATCTTGTCCCTGACATCCTTGGAGAGCTCTATGGTATTGGCCATGGTGGAGAGTTTGGAATCTGATTGATTGATTGCTTCTGTGGACAGGTGTCTTTTATACAGGTAACAAGCTGAGTTGAGGAGCACTCCCTTTAAGAGTGTGCTCCTAATCTCAGCTCATTACCTGTATAAAAGACACCTGGGAGCCAGAAATCTTTCTGATTGAGAGGGGGTCAAATACTTATTTCCCTAATTAAAATGCCAATCAATTTATAACATTTTTGACATGCGTTTTTCTGGATTTTTTTGTTGTTATTCTGTCTCTCACTGTTCAAATAAACCTACCATTAAAATTATAGACTGATCATGTCTTTGTCAGTGGGCAAACGTACAAAATCAGCAGGGGATCAAATACTATTTTCCCTCACTGTACCTTCTCTTTGTCACCGTACCTCTACAGTAGCTGAAAGCTAGAATGCCGCTGGGTCTGTAAGTTTAGATAGACTGGTGTTCTTCACACACCAGATGCTAGAGCAGATAGACTGGTTTCTCCATCTCTCCCTGTTCCTGGGAGTGGCTGGTTGAAACTGAAAAGCACCACACAGCACTCCTCCATATGTTTATTTTAGTTACAGAGTCAAATTGGACTTGTCCGTCTGCCAGTCATGAGGCTGGGAGCTCAGCTGTAGCGACTAACTACATGTTACAGGAGATCCAGCCATGGTTTTTAAAGATCCACAGATCCCTTGCCAGTCAAGCAGCTTGTGTGGTTGCAGCAGGGGACCAAGGCAGAGAGACAGACAGATGTCTTCTTTAGTTACTCATAATAAAGGAAGCATGAGATAAGAGCCTACATTCAAAAATGTTAGTGCCATTATGGAATTATGTCATGCACGTGCACAACATTCCGTCCTTCAACATTAAAATGGAAAATATATATCTTGCACATAAACACAGTCACAGGAGGATGTCCAGTGGTGCTTCAAATGAATAGCATGTGAAGCAGTACTATCTGGGTAGTATAACTAAATGTTGGGGTTTGACTTTGCACCCACCAGGGGATCAGTACTGTGGCGGTCGTCTGGATAAACCCTCTGGGTCCTTTAAGACGCCTAACTGGCCCGAGAAGGACTACCCCGCTGGGGTCACCTGCTCATGGCACATAGTGGCTCCTAAGAACCAGGTGAGTGTTAGTCTACAACCACAGGGTCTTACTTTACTCACAGTTCAACTTGACACAATTGAGAGTGATTGAGATCGCCTAAGTGGTTTGCTCTTGGTTAGTGATGCACAATGAAATGCACCTTCAGAATGTGGGCTGAAACTAATGTGTTCAATGTAACATGTGTTCAATGTAACATGTGTTCTTTGTAACCTGTGTTCTATGTAACCTGTGTTCTGTGTGACCTGTGTTCTATGTAACCTGTCCACCAACACAGATCATTGAGGTGAAATTTGAGAAGTTCGATGTGGAAAGAGACAACTACTGCCGCTATGACTATGTGGCCATTTTTAATGGGGCAGAGATTAATGATGCCAAGAGGATCGGGAAATTCTGTGGCGATAGCCCTCCAGCGTACGTCACACACCTATTTCTACTCTGCATTCATCTAGCTAATGTACCGCTTGGCTTATGACCTTGATCATAAACCTACTAATGCCTGATTTACTGTTTTACCTAAGCACAAGATATCCATGAGCATATTCGATATATCAACTACTTACCAGGTAATCTAACATTCTCTCTCTCTCTCTCTCTCTCTCTCTCTCTCTCTCTCTCTCTCTCTCTCTCTCTCTTCTCTTCTCTTCTCTTCTCTTCTCTCTCTCTCTCTCTCTCTCTCTCTCTCTCTCTCTCTCTCTCTCTCTCTCTCTCTCTCTCTCTCTCTCTCTCTCTCTCTCTCTCTCTCTCTCTCTCTCTCTCTCTCTCTCTCTCTCTCTCTCTCTCTCTCTCTCTCTCTCTCTCTCTCTCTCTCTCTCTCTCTCTCTCTCTCTCTCTCTCTCTCTCTCTCTCTCTCTCTCTGTGTGTGTGTGTAGTCCAGTATTCTCTGAAGGTAACCAGCTCCTGATCCAGTTCCTCTCAGACCTCAGTTTAACAGCAGACGGGTTCATTGGTCACTACAAGTTTAGACCCAAGAAGTTCCCCACCACCACGGTACCACCGACCACCACCATCCCAGCAGCCACCACCAGACCCATACGTAGGTAGCTCCTTTTTCTCTGTTTAATCCAAGCAGAACATATGTGTATCTCTTCCCTTGTCTTGACACATCTCTTCAGTCTTGTTGTTACAATGTAAAGTGCTTTTAGCACAATATGAATCCAATTCATCGTCATCATTGTCAAAATGATGATGATGATGATGATCATCATCATCTCCAGGCCACACGTGTGTTTGGCCCATTTGATCTGCTACTAGGAGTTATGGATTTAGAGACAGCATGGATTGCCTTGTCCCAGTGATCTTTGATGCTGATGCCAACATGTGGTGTAGCTGCTGTAGCTCCCTCCCTCCCACCAGGAGAGTGGCTTCCAGGCATCTGCATTAGCCTGGTCCCAGATCAGATCTATCGTGGTAGTGGCTGTTGCCCCCAGGATGAAAGGCAATGGAGCAGACACCAATGCTGGATGGCTGTTAATCTCGTCCCTAGCCGGCTGTCTCTGTAGCAGTTGGTGACGAGGTTAGATGCCAGTCAAAACATCAGTCCACTCTAACTTATCACTTCCGTGTATTATTTTCCTGTCTTTTCTAGTCTTTTTAAATCTGTGATTTGTCTACTATGTCAGAGCTAAGGTGAAGGGAGGCGAGTAGACCCCCCAAAGAGACACCTTGTTCCTTCTTATTCAGACAAACTAATATGCAGAACAACCTAAAGTCACACATGTATGGTTGTTTGTGGCCACCAACTTTCTCTGGCAAGGCACACACACACACACACTGTCATCAGGATCCTTTGATGACTGCCTCTGATTGGCTTATAAAATAAAATAAAATAAATATATACCATTTAGCAGACGCTTTTAACCAAAGCGACTTACAGTCATGCGTGCATACATTTTTTGTTTTTGTTTTTTGTTTTTTGTGTATGGGTGGTCCCGGGGATCGAACCCACTACCTTGGCGTTACAAGCGCCGTGCTCTACCAGCTGAGCTACAGAGGACCACATCTTTTAGGCTTTTTGTTCTCCACCAGTAAGAATAATATTTGGATAGTGGTTGGACAGTCTTTTCCCTATACCACTACCATAGCAGCCTTGAGACGTCTTTTTTAATAACTTGATGTTCCTAAACAGGCTTCCCACAGTCACTGACACCGTTTATTCAAAGGGTATCACACATAATGAGTCCAAACCTTTCACAGAAGCTGGAAAATATATTCCAATATACAGAAAAAAGGTTAACGTCTGTTAACTGTTAAGGTGATATTTGAGTAAAACATTGATGAAATGCCACTGATTAGGCTACTGTGAGCCTCCGCTGGCAAAATGAATGCCATAACCAACATGCGTTACTGCTAAGACCAGTTTATCTCCAGTTGCTCTGACCGAAATTGGCAGTTTGGCGCTCGTTTTTAAGGACACACCTCAAATAGTTTCACCCCTCCCATCTCAGCGCAAGTGAGCTGATGTTAGACAGGTAAATGACCAACCCTGGCACAAGGGTTGGAAAATAGCAGAGCGCCGGTTTTTAGAAGTCTAAATTGCCAAGAAGTGTGCGTTAGACACTTGCATTTTTACATTTTAGTCATTTAGCAGACGCTCTTATCCAGAGCGACTTACAGTTAGTGAGTATACTGGAATCGAACCCACAACCCTGGCGTTGCAAATGCCATGCTCTACCAACTGAGCTACATCCCTGCCGGCCATTCCCTCCCCTACCCTGGACGACGCTGGGCCAATTGTGCGCCGCCCCTTGGGTCTCCCTGTCGCGGCCGGCTACGACAGAGCCTGGATTCGAACCAGGATCTCTAGTGGCACAGCTAGCACTGCGATGCAGAGCCTTAGACCACTTGCGCCGCCTTAACGCCAGCCGAAAAAGAGCCCTATACCTTAAGTGTGATGTGAACTCTTATGTAGGATTCTAAGTTGCCTACAGTTTTCAATGGGAAGTGTTCATACTAATTTATTAGCCTACAATTGATTTCAATTCATTCCCTGAATTGACTCAAGGTGAAACAAAATCAACCCAAACCCTACTCGCTAGCGTCAATTGAATGTGTAAGATGGAATGTGAACTAAGTAACTATATTTTATTTTTCTCTGTGTCTCCCCAGCCCTGAAGTACTCTGTAGCGCTGTGCCAGCAGAAATGCAAAAGAAGTGGAACTGTTGAGAGCAACTACTGTACCAGTGACTTCGGTAAGAGAGAGACTATTCTCCTACAGCTAATGCTACATCTATTACTATGGCTGCCCCACCTAAAGCCGCCCCTACTGCCGTCACGGATACTAAGCTACAGCAACAAACAACAACAGGTCAACAGTGTGTGCCGTGTGTGTCTGTGTGTTTCAGTCAGGGGGTTGGGGGTGAGAGAAAATCCTCCAACATTTACCACAGTGTCAACCCAGTCCATATGAGCTGTCCCTCCCGCAACAAACCCATGTTGTCATGGTCCCCTCCGTCATGGCACACTATCTTTGGCCTTCTGCGTTGTTTCATCGTGTCTCATAAGCTTCCTTGAGGGTTTTCTGACAGGGCAGCCCAGTGAATTTGTGTATGGGACAGACACAGTTCTCTTCTTCTCATAGAGTAAACACGCATGCCAGAGAAGAGCCTAACTGTAGGTAAACTGTTGCTAAATGAAAGTGTTGATTCAGCCAATGTACTCCATGGCCTCAGTTTGCTACCCCGTTATTTAGACTAGCTCTGTGATGTTTTGATGGAATGAGGCAGGTATTATAATAATTGCTTTTCCTCAGGGAGGTTGGGTCAGATTTGTATAGAAAATGGCTCTGGCTGTCAGTGAAGCCCAGTAATGTGGTGTTAGTGGAAAAATGTATTGTATAATACAGTGGCAGACAGTCTGCAGTCATATCAAGCCAAGGGTGTTACATCACATGTTTTTAATGACTGGGCTAGACACAAAAGGACCTTAACAGAAGACTCAACTGATCCGGCCTTTCCTTCCTGTTTACACATTGATCTGATTATCTTATTCAAAGATATTCATCCAGTACATTTTGAAAGCCAAGCATCAGAGTATTTGTATCGAAAGGTATTCGATCTCGATCATACAATATTTGGTCAAGGCACTTACAGAGCTTACAGGCTGTTGAAAGTTATACACCACCATTTCATAATGATGACACAGTTGTCAGACTTCAAATCTAAGTAGATGTTGTTGACTGCTTGTTGTTCAGCCATCTAAACTCCCTATGTTTTTTGTGACAGTGATAACAGGAACTGTCATCACAGCGGTGGTGCGAGGAGGCAGCATGTACGCCACCATCTCCATCATCAACGTCTACAAAGAAGGCAACCTGGCCATTCAGCAGGCCGGCAAGACCATGAGCACCAAGATCATCATCCTCTGCAAGAAGTGTCCGTTCATCAGACGAGGTGAGTAGTAGTACAATGGACCACTGCCAAAGGACTCTGGGTCTCACTCTCCCCTAGCCTGGTCCCAGATCGGTTTGTGCTCTTGCCAACTCCATTGCTCATTGTCAAGACAATGTGGTTTGGCATGACAATGAGTGACAAGGAGTTGGCATGATAGCACAAACAGACTGGCACTCAGGCTAACTCTCCCCTGGATATAGTCATCCGTTTCTCTTGCTTTAGTTTCAGACATTCACCATGACACTATAGCATAGGTATTAGTCCATGATTGTACCAAATGTTTTTCTTTCATTTCAAATTCTATGTTTGAGTAATACTTACACAGTTTCAAGTGTGGCACTGAGTAAGCACTTGTAACAGCGGTATTGTTCAAAATATACAAGATACATAAGAAAGAGGTGGTTCGACATACTACTTGGTGTATGGCTCTGAGTTTGCCTCCATTGCTGTAGCCTATCTTCAATCTCACCTAAAGGAGCTTGACCAAGGTCTGAGGTAAGCGGCAAAACTCGCTGTGCAATCAGATCTATACCTTCCCCCTCAGCCGTTGATCCATACTGTGAATATATACAAACATACTGTCCAGTACTGTATATGTTTATAGATGTGCCTATAAACATATATGGAACACAGAGGGGAGTTGATGCTGATGTGCTACCTTCCTGAATGTCTCTGCCGTTCCGCCACTGCATTCAGGCTCTTTCTGTGTGATCTCACTAGGCCTCAACTACATCTTCATGGGCTCAGCAGACGAGGATGGGAAGGGGAAGATCGCCCCCCATCACTTCGTCATGGCCTTCAAGGCCAAGAACCAGAGGGCCCTCAACGTACTGAAAACCAAACGCTGCTGAGATCAGCTACATGCTGCCTGAGTCTCCACCCAACCACCATGCCCCACCCACAAGGGTGTGGCTGTTCTTGTTAGTCTCTCCGCCCAGCATGCCCTGGCTCCACCCATCATTACCTCTCATCCGTCACCACAGGACTAGTCTACAGAGCTCAGGCTGTTATTGTCTGGAGGTGTCTGGCTGTGTCTTTCCTTCGTTTTGTTTTTCTATGCTGTTTTTTCTGGACCTGTTTTGAGTGCAATGTGAAGAATGAGTGTGATAATTGAAGAGAGGGAGGAGAGGAAGAGAGACAGATAGTAGGGCGGAACTCACCTGGGTCACGTTCAATTAGAACGAAACAGGAGAAGATGTTTTGAAACGAAATACTACCTAAATATGTCCAATGAGAGCGCTCATTTACCTTTTCTGTTTCAAAAACATTTTCTCACGTTTCAAGCCCACTGAACACAAACCGGATATCATGATGAGTGTTGGCTTGGATCAAACATCAGACAGGAAAGAGTTTGTTAGAGGAAGTACATTATTGAGGACGGGGTGTTATAGTTTTATGGACAGTGTTTACAAACTGCTCTTTATTTCATATGTTCACATTGGATGGACAAGTTATGGGAGGTATTTTATGTGGTGTCGATAAGTGCAATAGTTTAATATATAGCATTCCTTTTGAAATGATTTGTTGTCATGCTGTTATTACGTTTAGTACTGTCACTTATTAGCCAAAGCTTTTACAATGAATGGATACAACAAAGCACTCCTTATCATTATGTCAGCTTGGTTTGTCAGCTTACATTCAAATGTAATGTTTGTAATAAAAAGCGATATGAAATTAAGTACAATATCAAGTATTTTCATATGATTCAATTGGTAAATGTTATTTATATTTTATTGTTTTCATCTGACCAAATAAAAAATACAAAATGACGTTTATTGTAACGAGATGGTTCTTTATATGGAGTGTCATCATTAATTAATTTACAGATCAGTAGTACGTTGTAATATGTTAAGAGTGCATATAAGGGCCTCCCGAGTGGTGCAGCGGTCTAAGGCACTGCATCTCAGTGCTAGAGGCGTCACCTCAGATCCGGATTTGATCCCGGTCTGTGTCGCAGCCGGCTGTGACTGGGAGACCCATGAGGCGGCGCACAATTGGCCCAGCATCGTCCGGGTTAGGGGAGGGTTTGGTCGGCCGGGATGGCCTTGTCCCATTGCACTCTAGCGACTCCTGTGGCGGGCCGGGCGCATGCACGCTGACACAGTCGCCAGTTGGACGGTGTTTCCTCCGACACATTGGTGCGGCTGGCTTCCGGGTTAAGCGAGCAGTGCGGCTTGGCAGGGTAGTGTTTTGGAGGACGCATGGCTCTCGACCTTCGCCTCTCCCAAGTCTGTACGGGAGTTGCAGCGATGGGACAAGACTGTAACTACCAACAGGGGAGAAAAACAGTGCATATAATAACATAAATAACAACATTATATCTGGCCTACATAGAGTATGTGGTAACTATGGCCAGGTGTGGAGGCAGCTTTTAGAAGGGCAGTCGTGAACGCTCTACTGAGCACTGGGAATGGTCAGGTGTGTGTGTGTGTGTTTTGACCAGGGATGTGCTGGCTCTGAACAGTGAGTAACACTCACAGATATTTCACTATTAAAACCTACTTGCTCCGTCCTCGTGCCATCTCTCAGTGAGAAAATAGGTTTCTGTTTCAAGTATTTTTCTGAGCATGTGATGCAACTCAATATTTATCCTCTAATCGTTTCTCACTGCCACGACAAAAAAGTCACAACCAGTCTGTATTTTCCAATACATTTTATTAAGTCCTTTGTTGAAGACATTTTTAGAAAACAAGGAGGATGACTGAATATTATTACATAAGGGATCTGGATGAATCTGGAGACTTTGGTGCAGAATATATATATTTCCAGTTGAGTTCCAGGTTTAAATGTCTCTCCTCTGTGACTGGACACAAGGTCATTTCTGAGCATGCTAGGGTCAGAGATAGGACCACCTGGGTGAAGAAGCTGACAGGGGTGGCTGGGGTTGTGGTTGGGGTTGAGAACAGTCTTAGCTGGTTGGTTGAGGTTGGGTGGAGGTTGAGATCAGATCAGTCCTAGCTCCAAGGGTAGAACATGGTTGGGTTGAGGTTCAGACCAGGTCAGTCTTAGCTCCGGGGGTAGAACATGGCGTACTTGGAGGTTCTGAATCCCAGCAGGTCTCTCATCTCGTTGCGGAACTTGGAGAGGTCCTGCCGCAGGTCGTTGAGGTTCTCCACGGTGGCCTGGTCGGTGCTCTGCATCTTCTGCCTGGTGGACGTCAGGTAGCGATGGACCAGACAACACATGATCTTCTGGTAGTTCTCATCACGCTTCCGCTTCAGGTTCCTCCACTCCTGGATGGATGGGACAACAACAACATGGGAGTTTAGGGTTTGAGACTGAATACAGTGCCTACTTATCTGGATATCATGGGAGGATAAGATGGGAAACGGTCATTATTTAAAGTATACAGAGGTATCACTTCTTGATTGTTTCACATCTCTCTTACCTTGAGGCTGTTCTGTCTCTTGACCTTCCCCGTGGAGGTGTGGGAGCAGATCCATTTACTCATACTGGTCAGAAGGTAACACACCGTCTTGGGGGAGGGTAGGATGTTGAAGGGCGGCGGCAGGGTACACTTGTCGTCAAAGTAGCTCAGCCACAGCTTGGCGCGGGCAAACTTCCACTCCTTATCCTCGTGGTTCTAGGGGATTCGGGGGTTTAGAGGGAAATTGAATTAAATGGGAGATTAAGGAATTCACTGAGAAAATAGGGGAATGTGTTAATCGACAGAGAAATGTTAAGAAATCACTACCATGTGTTAGTCTGAAGTGTTCTTGGAGTATATTTGTGTTTTTCATTCAGAATGATGATTGTAGAGTTGATGAAGGGTAAGTGTAATTTATGAAGCTGTCAGAGCGGTAGGCAAAGTCAAACGCAGGACACAGAGCTTACTGGAAACGTACTTTACTCAAAAGTAACCAGAGTATAAACAACCTCCTCACAGGGAGGAAAACAACCCGCACACAAACTACTGCCGATGACGAATACAATCACACACAACACACAATGAAAGACAGAGGGTTCTATAGGTAAGACAATACAACATAATGGGAAACAGGTGTACACAATAAAGACCAAACAAGTCAAACACAGAAACATAAATCGGTAGCAGCTAGTACTCCGGGGATGACGAACGCCGAAGCCTGCCCGAGCAAGGAGGAGGGGCAGCCTCGGCTGAATCCGTGAATCCGTGACAGAAGCATTAAAGTTGAGTAATTGATGTGAATTATACGGCTGATCTTTGCCTGAACTTCAAACACTGAATCGAAAATAAAGCACTCCAAATTAACACTTAGATACAGTGTTATAGCTAGACTAATCAAGTCCTATTGTTTTTGTTGTTATTGTAACTTGATGGACAATGTCACTTTCTGTAACTTGGCCTGTGCAGTCACTTCAGGCCGGGTTACTGAAAAGCACTTTGTGACAACTGCTGATGCAAAACAGGTTTGATAAATAAATTGGATTGATTTAATTTAATAAATTGGATTGACCACATTGATTGATCGCTTGATTGACTTACAGCGATCTGCCTGAAGCTCTTGTGCAGCATGGCAACCAGCAGCTTGGTGAGAACGATGACCACCACGATGTTGTAGGTGCCCACGATGAGGGCTCCCACAAACGACCTCAGCTCCTCCGTGTAGTTGATCCGGGTCACGAAGAGAGCCACGTGGGCCAGAGAGAAGATGTACCAGAACAGCGCGTAGCACGTCCCCATGAACCTGTCAACAGGAAAGCCAGAGGTTAGAGGTCGGAACAGGGAGTAACAGGTACAGTACCCATGAACCTGTCGACAGGGAGGTCATGGAAAATAGAATGACATATACAGTAGAACAGCGAATTATTGGATCTCTATGGGTCAGAGGTTGACAGTCAGAACAGGTACCCATGAACCTGTGAAATAGGGAAAGGGGAGAGAGAGAGAATTTAGGTAGACTGTACGTACGTGTGGAAGGCGTCGTTGCTCTGCTGCTGACAGAAGATGCCCTCACAGTCTTTGGCGGGGCTCTTGGCCGGGTCCTTCTGGTCCTTCCCGTAGAGCTGCGTCAGGCCGATGGTGAAGGAGATGAGCACTAGCAGGAACAGACCCAGGAACTTCCCAAACTCCTGCAGCATCTGGCCCATGGAGATCTGGGAACACAAGAGCACTCATGAGCTAAAATTACCATCTTCTGACTGGGAGGTAACTACTACCTGAGCTTGTCCAATAATAAAACACACATTTTTGTTTTCCGTTGCAAAACATTTTTGCTACGGTGTGTGACTCCTAATGAACACAACCCTGGATGAAAACAGACTAGCTAACACACAACCAACCACCCAGGTGCAAACAAGTCCAGGGATAGTAATGTGTACTTATGCCTAGTAAATCAATGTCCAAAAGAGCTACATTGGAAAGCCAACCCCATTCATTAGGATGTCTATCTTTAGAGTGAGCAAATAAACATGGTCAAATAGTTATTCTCTGTAGCACCTACTGAAGAGAACTGTTCTGTTAAAAACAACCTTGACAAGCAGGTACCCTAGCTAGTTGAGGTAGCACACAGATAAACATTGACAAAGCTGAAGGACATTGAAACTGTTCTGAGAGCAGGGTTTAAGTCTCTATATATAGCCCTGAGAGCATGGCTGGTGGTGTATCTGTTTACGCAGACCTGTAGCTCCCTGACCCAGGCCTAACCATCCCAAACACCCCTGTTCCACATACACACAGATGGTCCAGTGTGAGAGGGACGTCAGTGAGAAGACTCATTCCCTAACCAGGAGCCAACAGGAGCTGAGAGGGATGACCACAAGGTGCAATTCGCCAGGTTGTTTTGGGACAGAGAGAGAAAGAGAGAGAGCAGCTCCTCCATTAGTATGATTTATTATCTTGTCACATGTGAATCTCCCCAGTGTTTCCCCTATCATCTGATCCGGTCAGTCCCTCTACTTCCCGTTCCCGTCCCTCCCTAGCGGCTCTTTGTAGATGGCTGATTTAGTAGCTTTGGGTGTTCCCTGGTCTCAGCATGGTCTGCATGGCTAGGGGGTACTGACGCAGGAGGGGAGGGGTGGACACACACACCTTTCAAACACACCTACACTTGCACACACACACCTACATACACCTACACACACAACCCCCTGAAATGTAATCAGAGTTAGACACAGGCCCTGAGGGACCTCACTCTGAAAAAGTGGTGATTCAGCTGTACCGTTCCAACTAGTTCTCTCTCTCTCTCTCTCTCTCTCTCTCTCTCTCTCTCTCTCTCTCTCTCTCTCTCTCGCTCTCTCTCTCTCTCTCTCTCTCTCTCTCTCTCTCTCTCTCTCTCTCTCTCTCTCTCTCTCTCTCTCTCTCTCTCTCTCTCTCTCTCTCTCTCTCTCTCTCTCTCTCTCTCTCTCTCTCTCTCTCTCTCTCTCTCTCTCAAACACACACACA
>NC_140021.1:16252501-16266389 GCF_964263955.1 Coregonus lavaretus | reverse complement strand
GGAGGCGCCACAGAACAATGATGTGGATGGAGATGGAGAAGTCAACATGGAAACAAGAGAGAAGAAGTAAAGGGTTATTCAGATGGTAATTCATTCCAGAATACGGTACATGCACATTGTCAACAGTGTGCTTGTTTATCATGTGTCTTGCCTTGGATTTGTTTGCTGTGGAAAACTGAGCATGATCCCATCTTTATGGTTTGTTCCCAGTCATAACAATTGTACTAATGTCATACTCTGTGACCACATCCCACCACTGACACAAAACAGAAATAGGAGGCATCGTTTATCAAACACAGATTCAGTCAAGGCTATGAAGAGACAGTGGTTAGGGCTCTGATGCACATGTTCTCTCTCTCCCTCTTTCTCTCTCTCTCTCTCTCTCTCTCTCTCTCTCTCTCTCTCTCTCTCTCTCTCTCTCTCTCTCTCTCTCTCTCTCTCTCTCTCTCTCTCTCTCTCTCTCTCTCTCTCTCTCTCTCTCTCTCTCTCTCTCTCTCTCTCTCTCTCTCTCTCTCTCATCTCTCTCTCTCTCTCTGTACTAGAGGAGCTCGTATTAGCATAATTTCTCAATGTGAGACAGAATGGCAGCAGCATGCTCTAGCCTTGCTGTGATATACAGTATAACCCAAACACAACCTGCCAGGCTGAGCAAGGCCAGTTATAAATAACACAACAGCTTCAAACATACACCCTCATAACAGTCTGTCTCTGCCTCTGTCTCTGCTCTGGTCTGAGCTGGTCCTGTCCTCGGTTGGATGTAGCCTGGAGAGACCATAGCTTATTCAGGGTCATATTTCCACCAGACAACTACAGTAATAACAGATGTTGTGGTCTTCACTGTTTATGAATTATGATTATAGTCGTTCATAATTCACTATAATCACCCTCTTTACCTAACAGTCTGCTATTGTTCGTGTAGGCTACAATAAAACAGTCCAAATAGTTCACATGATGTATGTTCTGTGAATATATAAATATAAATGATGCCATGCTATAAATTCAGTGCTTTCAACTGTCAACCATTTCCACCTATTCATCATGTTTTATTTGTTTAGCCTAGCGCTGTATGCTAATACATTTTAGGGAGTCGTCCCTCCCTCCCTCACCTCTTCCTGGTTGTATTTGATGGACACTTTGAGTTTCACCTAGGTTCACAAAGTTCCCCTGGGAACTTTTGGAAAATTACTGGAACATACTGGTACTTGATGGCCAGTTATTTTGAGTCTCACCTCTTTCTGGTTGTACTTGATGGCTAGTTTGAGTCGGCTGAGGTTCATGCGTTCCTCCATCAGGCCTCTCTTGTCCACTGTGTCCTCATTGGCCATGTGGTTGAGGATCACCTCCAGTTCTCTAGAGTTACGTGCCTGGGCCAGGAGGTCCTTAGCAAACATCTTACACTGCTTAGCCAGCTCCTCATAGTCATTCCTGGAACCATGGAGAGGAGAGGAGAGGAGAGGAGAGGAGAGGAGAGGAGAGGAGAGGAGAGGAGAGGAGAGGAGAGGAGAGGAGAGGAGAGGAGAGGAGGAGGAGAGGAGAGGAGAGGAGAGGAGAGGAGAGGAGAGGAGAGGAGAGGAGAGGAGAGGAGAGGAGAGGAGAGGAGAGGAGAGGAGAGGAGAGGAGAGGAGAGGGGGAAGAGGAAAGGAGAGCAGAGGAGAGGAGAGGGGGAAGAGGAGAGGAGAGGGGGAAGAGGAGAGGGGGGAGAGGAGAGGGGGAAGAGGAAAGGAGAGGGGGAAGAGGGGGAAGAGGAAAGGATAGGAAAGGGGGAAGAGGAGAGGAGAGGAGGAGGAAGCGGAAGAAGAGGAGGAGGAGGAGAGGGAAGGAGACGGGAGGAGGAGATGAAAGAAGAGGTGGAAGATGAGGAAGGAGAGGAAGAAAAGGAGGAAGAGTGGGTGTCAAAGATACAGCATGATTAAAACAGCTTAAAGCTGAAATTTGCAGTTGTGAAACTGCTTCGTCTGTTTGCGATATTACAACAACAAAAAAGTTACTTCAAACAACAAACAGTGCAGGTGCGATAGAATAGCAGAATATGTACTGCAACTTTTTTTTACCACAAAGCTAGATGTTCCTCTCCTCCATTTCATTAACAAAACAAAAACAATAACAAAGGTGCTGGTGTGAACAGTGGCACTGTTTGCCCCTTTACGTATTCCAGCTTTATGTAATTATCATTACATTTTACTTATTTAGCCAGGATAATCAAATCACTAACACTTGCCACTGTTTTCCAGGGAGTCTTTTAGCTTCAATTAATTGAGAAACTATTAGCTACACAGAGTGCAATCTGAAAGAGCCCTTATACCGATACAGCCAGACATAAACCAGTCATAGGACAGAAACACAATTAAGACATTATAGAAGGCTATGGAAGGCAGTGGTGGAAAAAGTACCCAATTGTCATACTTAAAAATAAAGTAAAATATACCTTAATAGAAAAAGACTCAAGTAAAAATGAAAGTCACCCAGTAAAATACTACTTGAATAAATGTCTAAAGGTATTTGGTTTTAACTATACTAAAGTAACAAAAGTAAATGTAATTGCTAAAATATACTTAAGTATTTCAAATTCCTTATATTAAGCAAACCAGACGGCACATATTTATTTTGTATTTACTGATAGCCAGGGGCACGCTCCAACACTCAGACATAATTTACAAACAAAGCATTTGTGTTTAGTGAGTCCGCCAGATCAGAGGCAGTAGGGATGACCAGGGATGTTCTCTTGATAAGTGTGCGAATTGGACCATTTTCTTTAAGTAGTACTTTAAACTACAGTGCTATTGTCACGATCGTTGACTGAAGACACGGACCAAGGCGCAGCGTGATAAGCGTACATACTTTTATTTAACGTACTTAACGACGAAAACAACAAACAAACGATACGTGAAGTCCTGAGGTTATAACACAACAAACCTTTACGGAACAAGATCCCACAAAGACTAGTGCAAAACAGGCTTCCTAAGTATGGTCCCCAATCAGAGACAACGAGCTACAGCTGCCTTTGATTGGGAACCACCCTGGCCAACATAGATCAAACGATCTAGAACAAAAACATAGAAAAACTAAACATAGCAAATCCACACCCTGGCTCAACATTTAAGAGTCCCCAGAGCCAGGGCGTGACAGCTATGAAAAGGTATTTCCCCTCTTTCTAATTGTCTCTACTTTTGCATATTTGTGATACTGAATGTTATCAGATCTTCAACCAAAACCTAATATTAGATAAAGGGAACATAAGTGAACAAATAACACAACAATTACATATTTATTTCATAAACAAAGTTATGCAACACCCAATTCCCCTGTGTGAAAAAGTAATTGCCCCCTTACACTCAATAACTGGTTGTGCCACCTTTAGCTGCAATGACTCCAATAGAAGGAACCATGAATTCTGCTCTGTATCAGAGAATTCTACAGGAGAATGTCAGACCATCCGTCTGTGAGCTGAAGCTGAAGTGCAGCTGGGTCATGCAGCAAGACAATGATCCAAAACACACAATCAAGTCTACATGAAAATTGCTAAAAAGCAACAAATTGGAAGTTTTGGAATGGCCTAGTCAAAGTCCAGACCTAATCCCAATTGAGATTTACATTTACATTGACATTTACATTTTAGTCATTTAGCAGACGCTCTTATCCAGAGCGACTTACAGTTAGCGCATACATTATTTTATCGAACCCACAACCCTGGCGTTGCAAACGCCATGCTCTACCAACTGAGCTACAGTGAGGGGAAAAGGTATTTGATCCCCTGCTGATTTTGTACGTTTGCCCACTGACAAAGACATGATCAGTCTATAATTTTAATGGTAGGTTTATTTGAACAGTGAGAGACAGAATAACAAACAAAAAATCCAGAAAAATGCATGTCAAAAATGTTATGAATTGATTTGCATTTTAATGAGGGAAATAAGTATTTGACCCCTCTGCAAAACATGACTTAGTACTTGGTGGCAAAACCCTTGTTGGCAATCACAGAGGTCAGACATTTCTTGTAGTTTGCCACCAGGTTTGTACACATCTCAGGAGGGATTTTGTTCCACTCCTCTTTACAAATCTTCTACAAGTCATTAAGGTTTCGAGGCTGACGTTTGGCAACTCAAACCTTCAGCTCCCTCCACAGATTTTCTATGGGATTAAGGTCTGGAGACTGGCTAGGCCACTCCAGGACCTTAATATGCTTCTTCTTGAGCCACTCCTTTGTTGCCTTGGCCGTGTGTTTTGGGTCATTGTCATGCTGTAATACCCATCCACGACCCATTTTCAATGCCCTGGCTGAGGGAAGGAGGTTCTCACCCAAGATTTGACGGTACATGGCCCCGTCCATCGTCCCTTTGATGCGGTGAAGTTGTCCTGTCCCCTTAGCAGAAAAACACACCGAAAGCATAATGTTTCCACCTCCATGTTTGACGTTGGGGATGGTGTTCTTGGGGTCATAGGCAGCATTCCTCCTCCTCCAAACACGGCGAGTTGAGTTGATGTCAAAGAGCTCGATTTTGGTCTCATCTGACGACAACACTTTCATCCAGTTCTCCTTTGAATCATTCAGATGTTCATTGGCAAACTTCAGACGGGCCTGTATATGTGCTTTCTTGAGCAGGGGGACCTTGCGGGCGCTGCAGGATTTCAGTCCTTCACGGCGTAGTGTGTTACCAATTGTTTTCTTGGTGACTATGGTCCCAGCTGCCTTGAGATCATTGACAAGATCCTCCTGTGTAGTTCTGGGCTGATTCCTCACCGTTCTCATGATCATTGCAACTCCACGAGGTGAGATCTTGCATGGAGCCCCAGGCCGAGGGAGATTGACAGTTATTTTGTGTTTCTTCCATTTGCGAATAATCGCACCAACTGTTGTCACCTTCTCATCAAGCTGCTTGGCGATGGTCTTGTAGCCCATTCCAGCCTTGTGTAGGTCTACAATGTTGTCCCTGACATCCTTGGAGAGCTCTTTGGTCTTGGCCATGGTGGAGAGTTTGGAAATCTGATTGATTGATTGCTTCTGCGGAAAGGTGTCTTTTATACAGGTAACAAGCTGAGATTAGGAGCACTCCCTTTAAGAGTGTGCTCCTAATCTCAGCTCGTTACCTGTATAAAAGACACCTGGGAGCCAGAAATCTTTCTGATTGAGAGGGGGTCAAATACTTATTTCCCTCATTAAAATGCAAATCAATTTATAACATTTTTGACATGCGTTTTTCTGGATTTTGTTGTTGTTATTCTGTCTCTCACTGTTCAAATAAACCTACCATTAAAATTATAGACTGATCATTTCTTTGTCAGTGGGCAAACGTACAAAATCAGCAGGGGATCAAATACTTTTTTCCCTCACTGTACATCCCCTGCCGGCCATTCCCTCCCCTACCCTGGACGACGCTGGGCCAATTGTGCGCCGCCCCATGGGTCTCCCGGTCGGTTTTACTTAAGTACTTTATACCACTGATGGAAAGAAGCCTTTCAGCAGGGTTCGCCAATTGGCGACCCCCACATTTTGGGGTGGGAATCTTCATTGTTGGACATAAAAGACTATAAAAAACACCAGGAAATCAGCTCCAAGTGATTTTCATTTCGGAAATCTGTTCCCAAGTATTCCCACGCAAAATAAAGAGACTTACATGTGTTTGTATACAAATGTAAGCAAGGTTTGAAATGATTATGTTTTAGTAAAATATTATATCTGTTTGGGCTTCTTGTAGCCCCCCAACCATCCGATTAAGATGTATTTTTTATTGTATTATTTATTGATCCCTGCCTTTGAGTGTCCTACTAGAAGCTCTCACCTGAACTCTACCACCAGGATGTGTGCGTTTGTGTGTGTGTGTGTGTCTGTGTGTGTGTGTGTGTGTGTGTGGCGTACCTGAACTCCACCTCGACCAGGCTGAGCTCCCTGAGGTCTGCACTCAGCTCGAAGGCCCTGAGGATGGGGTCCTCCTCGGTCAGCATGATCAGAGATGGGCTGGCCAGGCACCTGTAGATGTCCAGACGAAACCTGTAGGGAGGGGTGGGGGAGCGAGGGAGGGAGAGGGGTGAGAGGAGGTTGAGGTAAGGAGGGAGGGAGGGTTGGGAGAGGAGGTAGGGAGGGAATGAGAGATGAAGAAAAGGAGAAAGAAAAAAGAAGCAACAGGGAGGGAAGGGTAGGTAGAGGGAGGGGGAGATAGAGGAAGGGAACGAGACAGAGAGAGAGAGAGAAAGAGAGAGAGAGAGAGAGAGAGAGAGAGAGCGAGAGAGAGAGAGAGAGAGAGAGAGAGAGAGAGAGAGAGAGAGAGAGAGAGAGAGAGAGAGAGAAACAGAAACAGAAACAGAGAGAGAGAGAGAGAGAGAGAGAGAGAGAGAGAGAGAGAGAGAGAGAGAGAGACAGAGAGAGAGAGTATTTATAAAACCTTTATTTTATACTTGAGTATTAACACAAATAATGGCACACTATGCCTTTTCAAAAATTAAACAACAAATTAGTAATTTCAAAATAAAAAAAGATATTTATAAATAAATTAAATTAAATTAAAAATCCTATTTATACATTCAACTCATTTCATCAACAAAACATAATTTATCCTCCTCTACAAAGCACAACACTCCTTCATAGGCCCACTTTTCCTCAAACAATGGGAGATCTTTTACAGCCAAAAAAAACTCAAAATCTACTTTTATTCTTGCTTTGACTAATCCTTTAAAAACACTTCTTACATCCTGGCCATATCCCGTATCTATTTTATGTTTTATGTAATTTACATCTTAGCTTGTCCCAAAATAACATGCAACAGTTGACACTTTATCTTCTTTTGCTTTTGATCCTGTTAATTATTTATGCATAATCACTTTAACTCTACCCACATGTACATATTACTTCAACTACCTCAACTAGGCGGTGCCCCCGTAAATTGACTATGCACCGGTACCCCCCTGTATATATAGCCTCCCTACTGTTATTTAATTTTACTTCTGCTCTTTTTTTCTCAACACTTTTTTTGTTGTTGTTTTATTTTTACTTTCTTTGTTAAAAATAAATGCACTGTTGGTTAAGGGCTGTAAGTAAGCATTTCACTGTAATGTCTGCACCTGTTGTATTCGGCGCATGTGACCAATACAATTTGATTTGATTTGATTTGATTTAGGCGACTGAAACGAAAACATATGCTTAAAGTACTTTGTATTTGGTGAATATATAATAATATACAATAATTTGGTGAATCATGGGTTACTCCGTCAGTTGTAACCAGTTTCATTAAATTATTTTTGGTAGCAGATTAAAAAAGAATTTGGTGCATTTTTCCCTATATTCCATCCAGTTTGATTTATTTTTATAATATATTACATTTGATCTTTCTTGAATAAGTTTCTCCATTTCTTTTAGTTTTTCCTCTAATTTATTCTGAGCCTCTATGTTACAGTTTTTATTGCTATCTATCTGTTCTGTTAGACTTTCTAATTCCTTTGCTAGTATAAACTATTTTGACCTAAATTCCTTTTGTTTTCGAGATGAGTACTGAATTGCATGGCCTCTAAAGGCACATTTAAAGGTGTCCCATACAATAAGGGGATTTGCTGTACCTATGTTATGTCAGAAAAAGTCAGTTATAAATTCCTTTGTCCTAGTTAAAAATAAATTATCATCCAATAGGCTTTGATTACATTTCCAATATCCTCGCCCACGTGGAAATTCAGTAAGAGTAATGTATATGCCAATTATATGATGGTCCGACCGCATTCTGTCCCCTATCAACACTTTTTAAACTTTTGGTGCCAACGAGAATGAGATAAGAAAGAAGTCAAGACGACTAGCTTGATTGAGTCTCCGCTTGTATATCTCACTAGATCAGGATATTTAAGCCTCCATATATCTACTAGTTCTAATGTATCCATGACATTCACGATTTCCTTAAGAGCATGTGGGTGTGATTTCCTTTACGGTCCAGGACCCATCCATCGACAACAGGACACAGTGCCACCCACAAAACAGAAGCAGATTAACCGCCAAAAGCATTTCCAATGCTGTCACCACTATATACAGTGGAGAAAAAAAGTATTTAGTCAGCCACCAATTGTGCAAGTTCTCCCACTTAAAAAGATGAGAGAGGCCTGTAATTTTCATCATAGGTACACGTCAACTATGACAGACAAAATGAGAAAAAAAAATCCAGAAAATCACATTGTAGGATTTGTAATGAATTTATTTGCAAATTATGGTGGAAAATAAGTATTTGGTCAATAACAAAAGTTTCTCAATACTTTGTTATATACCCTTTGTTGGCAATGACACAGGTCAAACGTTTTCTGTAAGTCTTCACAAGGTTTTCACACACTGTTGCTGGTATTTTGGCCCATTCCTCCATGCAGATCTCCTCTAGAGCAGTGATGTTTTGGGGCTGTCGCTGGGCAACACAGACTTTCAACTCCCTCCAAAGATTTTCTATGGGGTTGAGATTTGGAGACTGGCTAGGCCACTCCAGGACCTTGAAATGCTTTTTACGAAGCCACTCCTTCGTTGCCCGGGCGGTGTGTTTGGGATCATTGTCATGCTGAAAGACCCAGCCACGTTTAATCTTCAATGCCCTTGCTGATGGAAGGAGGTGTTCACTCAAAATCTCACGATATATGGCCCCATTCATTCTTTCCTTTACACAGATTAGTCGTCCTGGTCCCTTTGCAGAAAAACAGCCCCAAAGCATGATGTTTCCATCCCCATGCTTCACAGTAGGTATGGTGTTCTTTGGATGCAACTCAGCATTCTTTGTCCTCCAAACACGACGAGTTGAGTTTTTACCAAAAAGTTATATTTTGGTTTCATCTGACATTCTCCCAATCCTCTTCTGGATCATCCAAATGCACTCTAGCAAACTTCAGACGGGCCTGGACATGTACTGGCTTAAGCAGGGGGACACGTCTGGCACTGCAGGATTTGTGTCCCTGGCGGCGTAGTGTGTTACTGATGGTAGGCTTTGTCACTTTGGTCCCAGCTCTCTGCAGGTCATTCACTAGGTCCCCCCGTGTGGTTCTGGGATTTTTGCTCACCATTCTTGTGATCATTTTGACCCCACGGGGTGAGATCTTGCGTGGAGCCCCAGATCGAGGGAGATTATCAGTGGTCTTGTATGTCTTCCATTTCCTAATAATTGCTCCCACAGTTGATTTCTTCAAACCAAGCTGCTTACCTATTGCAGATTCAGTCTTCCCAGCCTGGTGCAGGTCTACAATTTTGTTTCTGGTGTCCTTTGACAGCTCTTTGGTCTTGGCCATAGTGGAGTTTGAAGAGTGACTGTTTGAGGTTGTGGACAGGTGTCTTTTATACTGATAACAAGTTCAAACAGGTGCCATTAATACAGGTAACGAGTGGAGGACAGAGGAGCCTCTCAAAGAAGAAGTTACAGGTATGTGAGAGCCAGAAATCTTGCTTGTTTGTAGGTGACCAAATACTTATTTTCCACCATAATTTGCAAATAAATTCATAAAAAATCCTACAATGTGATTTTCTGGATTTTTTTTTCTCAATTTGTCTGTCATAGTTGACGTGTACCTATGATGAAAATTACAGGCCTCTCTCTTCTTTTTAAGTGGGAGAACTTGCACAATTGGTGGCTGACTAAATACTTTTTTTCCCCACTGTATATATATATATATATATATATATATATATATATATATATATAACTATTAAAAAATATATATCTATTCAAATATCCTGCATATCTTATTTTCCATCATTATCAATTAATATGCGTAACAATGTTGGCAGTTCATGCGCAGGATCACAACATACAACCCGGATTGCCATTATATTACATTTAATTTGACAAGCAATTATTATCCTAGCAAATAATTACCGCGGTCCATCCCATACCCACCCCAACATCCTCACCCCCCCAACAACAGATGCGGGACAAACACACACGCACATACTCACATACTCCAACACACTCAACCCCCTTCCTCCCCGATCAACCATAAAATCAGATGCTCAACGGTTGTTACATCCCAGAGCCCAACTCAAGAAAGGACCTGATTTACGAGTGCACATACAGTTACAGCTGATTGAGAAAGTATGCAAGATTGAGCAGAAATTGACAACAATGTGAGATTTGATTAATCTAATTAATCTATGTCAAGTCCTAGGTGATGGAGATCAGATCCCCCCCTCTTCACCTGAGACACAAACACTCTGGTCCCCCGTTGTAACCATTTTTCCCAAGCATCTCCGTGCAGTCAGACCTTTGATTATTTTGTGCCGCCTGGGCCACAATGATAAACCCCCTCTCTGATTGTCCGAGTGTGACCCCCTCCCCATGGGTTACTGCAGCCAGTGTTGCCAGCACTGCCACTACCTGGGTGGGGGTACCCCACCGGAATCCCCACCGGCTAGGTACAAGGTCGTCAAGGTTCTCATTAGCAGCTTTGAGAATTTCCTTGTATATAATGCTCTCCCACCAGGGTGCTCTGGCTTTGTATGATCAACCCTGCCAGGCAGGCTCAGAGTCCTGAGGGGGCGGTGCTGCTCAAGTAGGTCTCTGACCGCATTTATTTCTCTGTTTAGGCTGCATACTCACAGCAGGTCCATAAAACAGATGGGAACTTCTCTTTGGTGTATGGGTCGCTCAGGTGGGTGTCCGGGATATAGGGTTGGGGATCTTTCCATCATGATAGGACAATCAAAAGTTAGATTAGATGTATACTATATTTAAAAATGTATATCCCTCATCTACACAAAATGTAAAGCTCTCTCTCACTACCCCTGCTCATAAACACCCATCAGCTCTGGGATATGCAACCATTTCCCCTCTCACTCACTTAACGTCGCACCCTTCCAAACACAAAAATGCACACCACATGGTTGACTGCAGAGGAAACGGGCCGAGCGCGCAAACGCACTCGCATCCCTCCCCTGCCGCAAGGGGGAAAGGACGCCAGGGAGAACACAGGACCAACCACAACAACCGCCCGCCAAAACAACAATTGCCCGCTAAAAAAGCCATGTTCTAATTAGTTGTATTTGAAGATGTATTATTCTGCTTGTTATCTTTTCTTGTTATATCGTTTTATCCTTTTTTTTAATACTATACTTACTATAATTGTTCTTTAATATTCCAATCCCTATCATTGCTAGTATTGGGTGTTCCGTTATTCGACTCCTCTATTACAACTTTTAGAATAGCCATGGAGTAGTCTTTGTGTCTCTGAACATTTGGTTGTCAATATATAGTTTATCGACCACCAGTGCAACACGTTTCCCTTTTAATCTATTTTCCTTGAAGATTGGATACAGAACTTTGCGCCTTTCTGCAATCTCCCTCGGGAACTGATCATTCATGCCTATTTTCGTGCCAGCAAGTCTTTTACCTAGGCTTTTAACCATTGCTTTATCCTTAAAAAATGCAAATTTGGCAACGATTGGGCAATCATATTTCTGTCCTCTTTGTCCGAAACGGTGTACACGTTCGAGTTGGATTTTATCGACAGCCTCGAGTGGGATTTGAAGCGCTGTATGCAGGAAATCCTTCATAATATTCTCGGTTATTTCTCCCTCCTTTTCCTGAATACCCGTAAGTACTAGATTTTCTCTCATCGATCTAGTTTGGATGTCTAGTAAGGCTTCTTTCAGAAGGTTGTTCTCCTTTTTAAGTTCCCTAACGTCCGTTTCCATCTTAGTGACTGTCACTTTTAATTTTTTGGTTTCTTTCTCCATTATCGCAGCTTTTTCGTCACTCATTTCAAGACTCGCTTTCAAGTCTTTTACGTCCTTACTGACCAATTCTAGTATGCCCAATTTGTCATTTATCGACTTCAACAGGTCGCTTTCCACACTTACCAGAGCCAGTGTTGAAAAGCATATATCATCTGTATCAGTCGACCAGTCGCGTTTTCTCTTGGGGATTGGTTCTCCTCGTTTATCATCATCAAGCCAATGTGTCTATGTATGCTGATGACTCAACACTATACACGTCAGCTACTACAGCAACTGAAATAACTGCAACACTTTACAAAGAGTTGCAGTTAGTTTCGGAATGGGTGGTAAGGAATAAGTTAGTCCTGAATATTTCCAAAACTAAAAGCATTGTATTTGGGTCAAATCATTCATTAAACCTAAACCTCAACTACATCTCGTAATTAATAATGTGGAAATTGAGCAAGTTGAGGTGACTAAACTGCTTGGAGTGACCCTGGATTGTAGACTGTCATGGTCAAAGCATATTGATACAACAGTAGCTAAGATGGGGAGAAGTATGTCCATAATTAAGCGCTGCTCTGCCTTCTTAACAACACTATCAACAAGGCAGGTCCTACAGGCGCTAGTTTTGTCGCACCTAGACTACTGTTCAGCAGTGTGGTCAGGTGCCACAAGGAGGGACTTGGGAAATGTACAGTTGGCTCAGAACAGGGCAGCACGGCTGGCCCTTAAAAGTACACGGAGAGCTAACATTGATGACATGCATGTCAGAGTGGAAGAGAGATTGACTTCATCACTGCTTGTTTTTGTGAGAGGTGTCAACGAGCTGAATGTACCGAGCTGTCTGTTCGGAATACTGGCACACAGCTCGGACACCCATGCATACCCCACAAGACATGCCACCAGAGGTCTCTTCACAGTCCCCAAGTCCAGAATGGACTATGGGAGGTGCACAGTACTACATAGAGCCATGACTACATGCAACTCTATTCCACATCAGGTAACTGATGCAAGCAGTAGAATCAGATTTAAAAAACAGGTAAAAATACACCTTGTGGAACAGCGGGGACTGTGAAGAGACAAACACACAGGTACATACACACATACATACAGACACTCACTCTACACACACGTACACATGGATGTTGTATTGTAAATATGTGATAGTGGAGTAGTAGCCTGAGGGAACACACTAAATGTATTGGGTAAAGTGTTATGAAATATAATGTCATGTAATATTTTAAATTGTATATAACTGCCTTAATGTTGCAGGACCCCAGGAAGAGTAGCTGCCCACCTTCTCCCTTCCCCTGAACCCTTACTATGTTCATCTCTTCGCGGTGGTGCATTAGCTGCACCAGCGCTAGAACTACTATCGGGCTCTGAACTCTCATTCTCGGGACAAAACCATACCAAATGTCCTTCTCTTCCACAGCCAAAACATTTCATTGAACACATAATCAAATCCATCAATCGTAGAAATAAATGCTAAATTTCAGTTCGTCAGTATCCTTCTTTAAAATCATATGCACTTGTCTCCTATGAGACAAGACATGTTTCAGCAAAGGAGACTTGCATCCAAAAGGAATCTTTTTTATTGTGGATACAATTTTACCATGGCGAGCTAACTCTCACTCCAACACTTCATCTCTAACAAATAGTGGCAAGTTAGAAAGTATAACTTTCTTCTCCGGATTCATTAAAGGAAATACCGACACCTGCTTCTCTTTCAATAAAACACTACTCTCAATGGAATCTAAGAATATCACTACAGCGCTATTCATCCTTGAGGCTGATTTTATGCTATCATACTCAATGATAGCACCAACTGCTAAACTACATTCTTCCACCGAACTCTCTGCCTCAGCAGGAATCTTTACTCCATGCCGCCGACTAAGTTTTTCAGATCCCAAACCCTCTTGAGTGGCCATTACAACCAGCCTCACCCGCTGGCTGCGCCCTCGAGAAAAACAATCTCAAAAGATCACACCACCCCTATACATGTTTAGTGACAGTGAAACAAAGTAACCTTAAAACACCTTAACTAATCAATATATATATATACTACCAGTCAAAGGTTTGGATACACCTACTCATTCAAGGGTTTTTCTTTATTTTTACATTGTAGAATAATAGTGAAGATATCAAAACTATGAAATAACACATATGTAATCATGTAGTAACCAAAAACATGTTAAACAAATCAAAATATATTTTATATTTGAGATTCTTCAA